>NW_017535642.1:163471-196132 GCF_001853355.1 Bactrocera latifrons | reverse complement strand
CAAATTATTCATTGTCAATCTGGCGGCAATTAGAGCATAAAAACTGAAATGTGATATTTTCGCAGCTGTTACATGTTAAGTGTTTCATTAGATTATGAAATAGCCGYATACATGTGACGAGTGGCATTTAAAATAAGCACATTTTGAATTATAAAATAATTGCCTGCACTTACGGCACTTGTGTRCATTGCCGCGGCAAATATTTGCCAACAAATTTTGAGAAAAAAAGCAAAAAACCAAAAACACTGATAATAAACAGAAGCTGATGAAACACCACATACTATATTACTAATTGCCCGCCATTTAAATCTATACTAAATGTTTAATTATGATAATTACGCGAACAAGAAGTTGTATCAAACCGCAGTGAAAAACAACAAAACAAACAAAAATGTAATTACTGCAAATTTAATAAAATGAAAATATATARAAAAATAACAAATAAGCATTTATTAGAAGTGTGCTGTTTAAAATTACAATATGCCTGATTATGTGAATGTGTGTGTGTGGGAGAACATAAAAACTGACTGTTTCTTAYTTTTGTCTATTGTTACTTGAATTTCTGCAAAAGTTTATAATTATAATTTCATTTTTTATAACGCTTGCTGCCTGAAAAAGAGTTGCTATGGCTGTGGCAGAATGTACAACGTTTAGTACGTTATATAAGAGACAAAACAAAAGAGAGAAAGACTGGTGAAAACAAGCTGGTGAAAAATAAATTAGAGYTGATAAACAAATAAAACAGAAATTAAAGCAGCCTGCGGCTTAACTTCGAAAATTAATAACGGAAAATTAGCGAAATGCAAATGAAACGCCAGAACATATTCCTACTAAACCAACAAAATGTTGCCTACTATGAGGATATACTCGTTTAACTGCGAGGCAAGCCGCCAAGCAATTACATGAAGTTGCTGATTAGCACCGACGCATACGTTGAGCGACTGCTCGTATTTCAGTTGTTGTGTTAAAAGTATTGACAATGAAGTGACAGCTAGCGCTCGCTACGCCGAAAGCTTGACAAAGCGGCTGTGATTGCACTGTAAAGCAGTAACTAAATTATAAACAAGTCTTTTGCAAGTARTGCCGCGAAGTGAGCTGTTTGTGCCACTTGCAATTTGCAACTTACTTGTCGGCGGTAGACAAGGAGATGGGCGGCAGATGGCAATAARTGAAATCGAAAAATATTCGAACAAATATACACAGTCGCAGGCTGCACTTCAGCACAATAACAATAATAATCACAATAATGGCAAGTGAGCGAAAACGCTAAGAAAATATGAAGTTTCGTGGCATTTTGTCAATTGCTGTTGTTGCATGGCAACTTTTATCGCATAAGAAACGGCAATCCGTAGGGAGCAATGCTGCAAGTGTCTGTAAGTGCTTTGAGCGGCGTGTTGGGTGGTGTTTGACATAAAACAATAGAAACTGTTGTGCAGCTGCTTAATGTTTTTAACTTCATCTCCCGCACGACAACAAACAACAAACAAYGTGACAACAACCGCAATCAAGTGTACAAAAATCTACTTAATTATGACTGAAAAACAAGCAAACTTTTTTGGCACGCTTTGAGTGAAGGTGGKGGATGTTGAAGACTAACAGATGTCRCAAAATAAGAAACGCTACACACACCTGTGATTGTCGTTCGGAAAAACGCTCGTTTACATGTTTCTGACTATGTGGATGTGTGTCTGCTTGACTTAGAAGTGCMTGTGCTCTTAATTTTCTACTAAACTTTTAAGCCAGCAAGATAAATTTGTAAACATATGCTAAAACCCACGAGTTAATGGCGAGTGCCCGTTTATGAATTATGCTTATGAGTATTTGTCAAAGCCTAAATGCGCTTTGAGTGTATTTTAGGCAYATGAGGTTTGCATATAAATTTGTTGCAGTCAGTCGGTGTCTGCCTTACCATGCAAACGACCTTGTCAAGGTCAACTACAAAAGCATGATTGTTCATTGTTGCTAGGAAAATAAAGCTGGTGTTTGTTTAGTTCGTGACTGAAACGGAATTATGCGAACTTGTTTAATTCTATAATTATACAGAGATTATATAAAGATACTCAGTRTACAAACGAAGTCATAATGAAGCTAACAAAAATTTGAATCTTGTGCAGTCGCAAAATTTGAACCAAATATTTACTGTACAAGGACTGAGTTGAATATACATAGATACTAATATAAAATATTAGGAAAACTTATAATTAAAAATATGTTTTGTTAAGGATTGTCATCTGCAAGCTTAAAATTATTCGAACTATCAATATAAGAATGCTTCYAGCAACGTAAAACTTCCAATTTTCATATCAAGCAAGAGTTGTCATAAATCAATTGTATAATTTTCTGCATATGATTATCGAAATAATAAAAAAAAATATATATATGTTTTACGTTCTAAAAATTGTATGCCACCCACAGTGAAGTTCCATGTTTTTGTATAAGAAATTGTTTCAGCWGGATCCGAACAGAAAAGAATAACAATCAATTCTGAGCCACTTAGTAATAGATATTATTTGATTGTGCACTAGCTGGAGCAGCCTGATTTCGGTATTTTAGTAAGTGTCGGCACCACAAYATTTTCATGTAAAATATTTTAATTATTTTGCCATTCCAATTGTGCACTTTGAATGCAGAGTAAGTCAGCTTTAAATGCGACAAGAAACAATGCAATTCCAGCCGGATTACAACAACACAAAATTCTTATAATTTGGTTAGCAAATGGAATGTTTAAAGCGCAACGTGCATGCAAAAGTTATTATTTCCACGAATATGTTGGATATCACGTTTATCTTTGTGAGCGCGTACAAAAGCGTCTGTATAKTTGTAAGCGTATCGAGTAAATAGTATATATCTGAAAATACCACACGTAAGCATAAATGCATTAAATGTAACAATCACGCAGACACATTTTTAAATATGCATATTTTTGCGCAGGAGTATGTGCACGCAAATGCAGCGCTCCACTGCAGAAAAAACGCAATTCCGCCTATGCATATGTATGTATATATGTACGTACATACCCATATACATATTTTTTCATAACCGCGAAACCAACCACAAACTCATTACCCGTTTCCAGCAGTCGCCTGTGGAGAATTATTGAAACAAATTTAAGAGCAAAATTAACTCTGTACTCTCGACTCCGTAAAGGGTCGCGAAAGGTTTCGGTTTAAAATATTTGCCGAATATACCTACACGTGCATACATTTTATAATTGTGGGGCAATTGCTCCAGAAGATGTATTTTGAGCATGGACAAACAGTTATTTCCTGTTTAATTGCACCAATGATTTTTATAAAAGAAGAAATTTTGCTGCTTCCACAAAGTGTATCGATAAGTGATAACCCAAAAATAAAATTGGAGATTGCGGATAAAACAATTTTACGTTTCACTGAAAATGATCTTCGGTGTTTCTAGAATACTTCATAATCGGGACAATGCAACGTGTCACAAATTAAAAGAGCGAAGTTCTATGAATTGAGCTTCGAATTGCTTTATGGTACATCAACCGTATTCTTCGRAAGATTACCCAGGTGGAAATGTTACGTACATATGTAAATATTTTAGAACTCCTGCAGAAGACCCGTTGCTCCAAAGTGTACAACTCTCCTTGGTCTATTRGCTCTACAAAATTTTAGCAGTTCCATAGTAATGGATGGTGGGGTGGAAGGAGGATGGCATTATCAAAAAAGTGCAGTATAAAATCCCTGGAACTGGTGACAACACAGCTCCGAAGGTTATCCTCGACATTCGGCCAATTTACATACAAGTGAAATATGGTGCAATGCTTACGGCCAGCCGGCTCATGATCGGCGTCACTACGGGCATGGTATTACCTATAGTCGAYCCATCTTAATGAACTAAATGGAATTGGACACAACGTTTTCGTTTAGAAAATAATAAGAAAATAATGGTTCAAAGGTTCTTTGATCTACATATTCCTCGACGGAACAATGGTTGAAATAAGAACAGAAGCGGACTTCAAACTGAAAAGCTATAATACAGTCTTTTAGGCAGAAAATGTGGGCACAACAGAAGGTGCGCGGGAGATTACTGCTCTAACTAGCCTAAGATTTGTATACTATATACTATTCAGCTCTTTCAAGCTGTCTCTTATACACATCTAGATGTGTATAAGAGACAGCAAGTGAAATATGGTGCAATGCTTACGGCCAGCCGGCTCATGATCGGCGTTACTACGGGCATGGTATTACCTATAGTCGACCCATCTTAATGAACTAAATGGAATTGGACACAACGTTTTCGTTTAGAAAATAATGGTTCAAGGTTCTTTGATCTACATATTCATCGACGGAACAATGGTTAAAATAGGAACAGGAGCGGGCTTCACATAGCTACAATACAGTCTTTTAGCCTAAGATTTGTATACCATATACCATTCAGCTCTTTCAAGAGTTGTTGAAACATTAAACTCTAGAGAAACACATTAGGAATGCAAGCAATACAGGGCTTACAACAAACTACTTGGGGTATTGTTGCTGGTGGACTGACYACAAAACTTATATTTCTAGRACAAACTTGGTAATATTTARTGGGATAGGACATATAYGCTGAAGATATCATCTTCAGACAATTGKAAACTTGGATTCTGAAGAATGCAGAGCATGTGCCGAATAAGATGAGATGCTGGAACGCTTATCTCCGCGAATGCCTAGCCTTTAGCCCRACGAAACGGGATAAATAATAATGCTTTCAGTTAAGAGAATTAGAATAATAAAAATCAGCACTTTTTTCCAAATTCACTGAGTTGCTGGATAAGGCCTAGTTTGGGTATCCCCAAAGAGCCAAATAGATCCCTTTGAAATTAACAAACTCGCCAAATTGTCAGAATGTTTCAGCGAATTATAATTTACACTAAATCTGTTTTTTTTGGTGTATATGTACCTAATGGAAAGCCCTGTGTTACAGTACTGTGTTTGATCTTTTTTTGCACTAAGATAGACCGACGTACGTTGCAGTTTTTGCACTGCATTTTCGCCTCATTTTATGCGTAATTTTCTTTGTGTTCGCTTTCTTGCGAATCGATGAGCTGTAAATTATTTCATTTTTAGCGTTTTATAACTGATTTGAGGTTGCAAAAGTTTGTTGCACAGCGGCAGTATGAATGTGAAAGGCCAATACGATGGCATCGGCATAGATTAGATTGAGGGGAAAAATGAGAATTACGATAATAAATGTGTAATTGCGCAGCGTTGCGTTTAAAAGAATCACAAAACACAAGGATTAAGAAGAGTTTAACATGGCGAATATGCAAGCAAGTAGAGTTAAAGCGGACAAATGCAATTTTTTTAAATTTTAATGTAATTTCTTTAAACCGAACTTAATCTTATTTGTAACGCTTACATATCCTTCCACCAGCGGTCAGCATACGACATAGAGCGCATACAGCTGCTGATATTGGTGAGTGTGCGCATTTGTAAGCCTTTTCCTGCGTTTTTCCGTTGCAAAACATATTTACGTGCGGGTAGCAATACGAAAAACATCAACGAACGTATTTGCTTAGTTAACCAAGCGTGTAAATCCGGTTTGGTTTGTTCTGGTTTGGCTATTTCTACGCTGTTCAACATCCGTTGTGCTGGCGGCAAAATTTTCTTTCATTCAATTCTTCTCTGCTCAGTTCGATTCTTCTCATTTGAACAATGTTTTCAAAGTTTACTTTTTATTTATTTCTTTTTTTTTCTGCGTTGCACATGCTTTTTTAATTTTCTAGCGTAGTTTGTAAGTTTTACTTTTTGTAAAGCTTTTAGAAACTTGGTTTTTTTGTGTTATGTAATCATTAATTAATTTCATTTCGATAATTTTCTGGTTTTCGTTTCACAGTTTTTGATAATAAGTATGGGAGTTGAAGAGTGCTCTAATAGATTTTTTTTTGTATTTGAAGAGCCTTTGTAATATTTTAAGTGAAATAAAAAGGTTAGATTGTGACAAAAWAGTACCCGGAAATTGTAAATAAAATGCAGAATGTTTAATTACTCATCAATATTTATTTTGACGAGTAGTCTTCACCAGATGACTTTTACAGTCCTCAAAAGACTTTACATATTCACTTTTTGGGATGGCCTTCAGCTCCTCCACTGAATTTTGTTTTGTTAGAAGCGGTCGAAGGTCGTCCAAAACGAGGCTCGACCATCTTTGAAGGTTTTGTGTCAATCGTAGGCTTGTGTTTTTAAGTCACCGTAAGTCTTTTTCAACATTCGTAATGATTCTGGACACCAAGTTTGGTTTGAAATACAAAATTTGAGACAAATTCTTTGTTCGATATTTTTATCCATTGTAAAAATCGCAATACATTACTGAGGTGCACCGACCACCCGGGAAATTTAATTACAATTCCTGGGTGCTCTTTTGTCTTAATATATATAATTATTGTTTTAATTCAAAGCTAGCAAACTCGCACACACGCTCCCGCGAAGCTAATTTGAGACTAATAATCAGCAGTGTAGCTCGTAAAACTGTGCTCGTTCACCATAATAGCGGTTACTAAGTGTGACATGGTCGAACACACAGCAGCATGCAAATGAGAAATTTGTTTGATGCGCGGGCAATAAATAATTGCGCCTTTCCGGCCTAAATTCAGAGACGAGTAAGTCCACGCGCGCACATGTAAATACGYCAAATGTGGTGCTTGCGCCCACATTTAGTTAAGAGTACAAGGACATTTCAGTTAAAAGCCTAAAATGTAAATAAATAAACACGCGTATGTGTCTTTATATGTGACAGACATTTCGAGTTATTTGAATAGCAATTTGCGAACTGCACAAATACAGCCATTACCATGAGAAATATGTGTCATTGAAGCGGAGAGGGAGGCTGAAGGCTCAAACAAAATCATTTCGGCTCGGACACGTTTATATATGCGCGCATGCATGTTTATTTGTAACGGCTTTTTTTGGAGCCGCCTTTGAATTGGTTAACATCCTGATGCGGTTCCGGCGTGCTAATGCACCATCAACAAGGCCACCAGCGCGACAATGGTAAACAGCAAATAGCCCACAAACAACAGACCGACAACAGGCCGACAACAATGGCACTCGCAGCTAGCGGCCAGGGCAGTGCAGTGCAGTGCAGGGCATCAGAACATCAGCGTCAGCAAGCGAAGCGGTCGGCAGTTGGTAATCTGTCTGTTTAATTAATTCCTAAAAGGCTTTTATAGCATTTAAACCAATGCAAATAAAACGTAGCAGAAAGTCAAATATATGTTATATAACACCAGCATAACACACCATGCATATGTTTGTGTGTATGTGTCCACAAAAAAACAGCAGCAACATGCGTGCCCGTACCAGTTACAACAGCTATGGCGGCCTATGGCTAAAACAATTTCCATTTGAGCTGTTCCTGGGTGCTGTCGTTGTTGTTTGGCAAATTAAAAGTTAACACTCCCCTGACGTCAACACCTCACCCCAATCGCTATGTGTGTGTGCAGCACCCTGTTTTCGATTTGTTATTTTGATTTTTCTTTGAAAGGCCTCCAAGCGCCGTAAAATCATTGCATCAACGCAAAATTAAAAAGTAGAACGCACAAAAGCCGAAATGGCAGTGAACTATTTTACCCCAAATGTGTTGTTTTTTGTTACAATCAAAACCGCACACACACACACACGCACACACTCACAATCGTGACAACTAAATACATTCAAGTTAACTAAATAACAATCAGCCTTGCGTCCTCTCGCGCATTTGTTGTTGGGAGCGGTGACAGAGTGGTGAGTTGAATTGAAATGAAAGCGTGAAACAAATGGAATTATTTGAAATTCTAAATTGATTTATTTGCATGCGCGCTGTGCATTCGCTGCAATTCGAGTTTATTTGTTGTTCAATTCCAGCCTTGCGGGTGCGCGGCAAAATGTAGCAAAAGAAAACGCGGTCCAAACTAGTGATTTATTCATTTTATATTTAGACTCAAATTAAATAAAAGTTCAGCGTAATGAAAGGCAAATGAGAACAAAGGCAAGCATATAGTCAATAAAAGCGAATATTTATTGCAAACTTTTCAAGAGCGCTGCTCGAAAATTAGTTAGGTTTAAAGTTTTTGAGTGATTTTCCAAAGTACCGGTACTAAATATTTGTGCTGATTTACAGTTTATTAGGATTTTCGGTTGCCGTGAAAAGTAACTTCGGAGTTCTAAACCAAATTTATAAGCAAATACTGAGCTGCTTAATAATTAGTTTTCTTCTCAGAAGTCTAATTTCGAACATTAAGTTTAACCAAACTTTTCCCTGCTTTAATTAATGACACATACATTGAGTTTTGTAAAGCGCGCTTTACAAAATTAATATTCTATAACTCGTGGAGATATACAAAGATACATAGCTCAATATATTTTTAATTTTTTATTGATATATAGAAAACTCGCGTTGACATCGAATACGTTAAAAATCGTCGTGTTGGCATCAGAGAGATAGTGAGTGATCTCAACGTCTTTTATGCATCGACTCAACATTTTGCTTAGTGTTTTGGTGAGTCAATCCTAGACTCGTAACAAAAGACTTGGGTMTTTTGCAAAAAGGATGTCGCTATAGAGATGTTTGACAAATTGAACCTTTCAGCTATACTTCTTTTGTAAATAGCTTAGAATACCTCAATCGGGATTTATCTTATAAAGTTTTCTGGAAATGCAATTGATCACAGGATTATCAGAGAAACTTTAAAAATTACYATAATTCTGTTGGTAACCGCAAACACAGAACATCATTTCACAAACTTTATTGATAATGAATGTTTTTGAGATTCGCATTACTGAATGGCCTATTACGGTAATTCCTGAGTGTGTTGATTCGATTTAGCTACTTAAAGAAAATTTAATAAAAATTCTTGATATACAAGGAGTTGGGTTAGCTAGAACTTCTAAAACCAATAATTTCTCTGATTTATTGAACTCGTGATCGCACTGAAAAGCAGATTAACTATTAAAATATATAAGCGATTCCTAAAAATATTATAGAACATATTCCAATCGAAATACTTATATAATCAAAATTACAGATACATAAACATAGTTATAAAGAAATGTAAACAATGGTGAAATCAATTGAACTGAATCATTTTGTTAGTCAGTCAAGCCAAGTATAAGATGGATCATACGGAATTAACATCAAACTTATGAAGATGCAAATTAGTTTCCTGTTTCTCGTGTTATGATTTTTTGTAAAAAGAAAAACATATTTTACGTTATATCGGTGACTTATTGCATAAAATCATTCCCGGTCTATAAAAAACTTTTCTTGCATTCGCTTTTGAGCCTCTTCCTACATAATCAGTGATAAACAAGATAAAAACTTTTACAAAGAAATGGCTGCGATCGAACAACCTTTCGAAAGAAAAAATGAAAAAAATATGATKGCAGATTATTTTTGGTCAGTACAACGTGAAACTGACGATGCCGACKTTTGATCTACAAGGAGCGTTACAAAGTAAACAGAACTTAAAAACAAAAAAAATAAAACAGAACAAATAGGTTTTGAGCAAAATCAATTTATTATTTTTTTTTTTTTTCAAAATTATCTCCTTCTTCTTCAATAAAGCTTTTTTCGCCGTCCAAAAGCATGTCGAATGAGTATTTTATCTCGTTGTCCGGTATGGCCGCCGGTTTGCCGGTGCAAGCCTTTTGAATGGCCTCTACGGCTGCATAACGCTTTTCTTTCATGGGAAAATTMATTTTTTCGAAAAGGAAGAAGTCGCACGGTGCCATTTTAGGTTCATACGGGGAGTAGTTAATGGTTAAAATGTGATTTTTGGTCACAAGCGGTGATCGATGAGACGGCGCACCAAACGCTTCCAAACTCCAGAATACCGCATTAACGTTTTGGTCGGGTGAAACATATTCTTTGCGGATAAAACCCTTAAAATCATAAAAATAATTCAGATTTGTTTTCACTTTTGACTTCTCCATGCGCGACCACGTTTCGCCACCAGTCACAATATTGTAAAGATTTTGTCCGTTTTGTGGTTGGATTCTGAGCAATTTTTAATAGTCAGTAAATTTGTGTGGAACAAACCATGCACACAGCTTTCGTCAACCCAAATGTTCAGTCAAAATGCAATAAATCGATGTTTTGGAGRWGTTCAATTCCATTTCCWTGAATTSCAATGATGATTTCGGCTACTTTTTGATGAATTCACGCACAGTATCGATGGAATTTCCGATGATCACACATTTTGATTGACCCACATGTTGATCGTCATTGTATGTTCTCACATTCACTATRAAAACGTTGAAACCACTTGTGCACTGTGCTTAGGGATAGGCAATCATCGCCATAAACTTGTTTCATCAATTGAAACGTTTCGGTAAAAGTTTCWCCAATTTTAAAACAAAATTGAATGCTGGCTCTTTCTTCGAAGTTCATTTTCGCACCGCTAACACAAACRTACTGAAACTTAAAACGCAATAACTTTTAATGAATGAAATGTYRTGAAAWTCTCWCTGGACAATCSATAAAGATRGCAGATTCTAACGCACCAGTCGACATAWAGATGKGGGCTACCARGAAGCGCTGGATTCAAAAAGYCCTGATTACTTRGGAACACACCTTGTATTATATCTCTAACAGATAACGTCGAAAACATCAAAATCTAATAGGATGTATAACAGCTGATGACTGAATTTTTTCCATAGGCATATGCATAAGTGTTCGACTCCGATATAGTCCACATTAATACTTCTATAATTTCATTTGGATGTCACTTTTTACCGCAGAGTTTGTGAAAATTTAAATTGCTTTTATGCCGTACTTTTGAATTTGTAAATGTACATATGAGTCTATACACAAAGTCACATATGCACATAAGCTTCATATCTGCATATTCGACGAAAGAATAAATATAAACATAAACAGGTGTTTGCACTTTCGGCAAAAAAGTTGCGCAACTAACCAATATATTAATGTCTGKGTATGTATGTATRTATGTACATATATGYTGGTGTGCGTATGCATGCATTACTGATTTGCTAACATACTCGTACATACCACCGCATATGTATGTGTGTATAGGTATCCTCATGGAGCGCATATGAATTTTCATTTCACTTTATTGCCGTGTGTGTAAACGCATATGAGCGCATGTGTTTGTGTGTTTTTAAACGGCTTTGTAGGAGTAAGTTGGTTGACCGGTTAGTTGGCTGCCATTAAAAAACATGTCCAAACAATTTGGCTAACGGTATCGCAGCACAACACTGCAGCGCATAGCGATGTTATGGGCAAAGTAGCCGTTAAATTGTCAAAAAAACGTCCAAACTACAAATGTGTGTGGGTGATAAATACGGCGCATAGGTAAAAGTTTGCCATGTCAAAAAAGCCGTTATGTGCGTTGGTGTGCTTGCAGCGCAACGCAGAGCTATTATAAGTTGCAAACTTATGAGCATAAGCATATGCAGATGTGCACGTAAGCGAGTTGGTTGCGCAAATTTACGTGCATGTACCTATCATACACACGTACACTCATACACATGCATACATATATGTACATAAAACGTTCAGTTTGGGCGCATTTTATTGGCAAATGTGAGCTCACCGAATTTTGTGGCCAACATACAGAGATGGACGCACGGTCGTTTTACCGTTAAATGGGCATGAATTGTGCGACTTTTTCCGCAGACGCAAAGCTGCATGCTGAGAGTGCATGCGAAACACACGTAAAAGGGACCACAACTGATTGCGAATGTAGGCATCTAAAGGCACATTCGTTTGCTTTGAAAATCAAGGTGTACCGTTATATATATATATATATATAAAAGCAGGTAAGAGCTGGGCATGAACATTTCAGCGGAAGGAAGCAAAAGTGTTCGTTCGGGTGCGGAAACTATACGGAAGGCGTGTGTCACATGCAACGTTGCACTTAGGCGTGGCGCATGTTGAAGTAAAGTAAAAATCTGCGCTTAGCAAATACGCAGTAACAGTAGGCAAAAGTTAAAAAAAAGATAATAGTAAACTTCGAGATTATTAAGCGACAACAATGAGTGACAAAGAATATATATGTTCAACGGCAAAAATAAAAATGAGAAGACTACCGGCAGGCGCAAAAGCAGAGAATTTCGAGCTTCTCACTTACATAACTTGTTTTAAGTAAAAACGGCAATCAGTTGTTGCAACCGTTGCCAAGATTTTGTATATTGTAACACAAAGTTAAAATGCTAAAAAAGGTCTAAAAGCCCAGTAGGTGTATTGGAGGGTTTCGSGGAGCATGTTTGAAATAAATTGCCAGCCGTTCTTATAAAATTTAATAACCACAAAAATCGAGACAATGATGCATTTATGCAAATTTATCCTAAATTAGCCGCAAAAAGTGGCCAAGTGGCCGAGTGGCAACAGTGTTGACCTCAAGAAGAAAACAGGCAACAGTAGGTAAAGTGTAAGAGAACACAATGGCACAAGAAAAGTGAATAACAGTATTACATGAAAGCCACAGAAAATGATAACATCCAAGCGCTTGCAGTGTGCTTAGAAGTCGGACCACTAAAGTTCAGATTTCGGTGGACAATGACGGATTTAAGCACCAGTGAGAGCAGCCTTCAGAAGCCAAGTGTCTTTCACTGCTCAAGTGGCATGTTGAAAGTATATTTAGTATATACATATTTCAATTCCTACTTTTATTATATTTTTACGGCTACTATCGGTTAGCTAGACKAAATGTCATGGTAGCTAAATTGTCGTCATTAATCACTAGCCGAAGGTAATCTTCCAAAACATGAGTAGCCCTTTCCTTTCTAGTGAATGGACACGCCTTTATAGCATGACGACTTAAAGTAGTTTTTGGAGCAAAAATATAAAAAGGGTTCATAGGGGACAAACATATGAATGTATAATGTGCATATATTCAAGATAAAAAAATTAGGGACAACATAAATATGGAATAAGTYAATTAGCTTCTGTATATAGGTGTTMAATACGGAATGCCTTCGAGCTACTTTTGCCGATTTTTTAAGCATAATAAGTGGTGCATATTTAAGGTAGTATTATAGTCTAAAACAAAAACAAAAAAAAATATTTTTTGATAATTTCAAAGTTAAGGTATTCATGAATATATCTGCAAAAATATTTTTATTCTAATCATTTTTGGAGATATAAGTATTTTGCTTACCCGGCATTCAGACTTAGAGAGCTACAAACTTTGTGCAAATTTTAAATCCATTTTTCCCGCAACTGCGTTTCAAAAACGATATCCACGACTTCTTATGTTCAACTAGATTAATATTTTGATACTCTTTTATATAGACTTTTTATGTCTGTAACAATCCATAACACCAAGTTYTTAATTCKTACTATTTTWAAAAAATTCGAAACGATCAAGAAAGTGGTAAAAATTTTCCTTTCTGCAGACAGTCGCTATTTCGTGAACACATTTTTTTCAAATTTTTTTCAAATTTTTTCGTAGCATCAGACATTGTGACTTTATTCTAGACTAATTATTTTATTTTTTGGTGTCAGTTTGCTGAAATGGCTAAAAGCGTGCATGTGATGATGTGCCAACCCATCATCAGCTGTTATTTTAAAAAAAATTTTTTTTTAATTTTATTATTATTATTTCTATTATTCTTGTAATGGTAGTAAATAATGAATAACAAATGGATAGTAAAAATTGTGAGTGCCTTTTTTACGACACTTCTAAAATGACTTGAAACTCATGCCTCTGTAGACTAGAATAACTCCTTAAAAGTAGTGAATAAAAATAAAATTTATTAAGAAACTGGAATAACTAAAAGAGCAAACTCCACAAAAGAAAAATAAGAAAATATACATACATATAAAATTATTAACTTTCAAGACTCAGTTTATYCCTTACACCTAATTTTTAACTTTGCGCTTTCTTGTATTGTAACCTTTTTTCCCTGCCCTTATGAGCGCTTTTCTAGACATCACATTAGTGATTCGTATTTCTCGCACGTGAYAAATGAGTTGTACGAGGTCTCTTTCCACAATATGCGCATTATATTTAATCGCATTTCCCGCCCAGCATTTCTAATCTCATGGAAACTTCAGAGCTTTCCCRGTTTTGTCACTTTTTGCATCCTATTAGACATTACTCACTTAAACATTCCGTTCTTCCATTGCAGTTGATGAATTTGCTGTCTGTCGCCYGTGAGATCAGCACACCGGCTTCGTCTTTAACTTTTGACTGCTGTCATTTATATTATGGCAGTAGAGCCCCAACAAAGGCGAAAATGTGTAAGGCAAACGGTTGCAAATAAATTTCACTTTTTCCCCAGTCGCTTGCGCTCATCGCTGACCATTCTCAAATTTGTGAGGTGCTGACTCATGTACTATGTGTATGGCATCTTCGTCGTTGCTCTCTCTTTTGCAAAAGCAATAGGGTGGGAATGGAGTAGGCGTGAGKAATTTAATTCATAAGTAGTGTTTAATTAGGGAAACGAGCCGGCAGCAAGGGTCGTCTGATGTACATTGTTAGTGAGCGACGAGTAAGGGCAGCAGACGGACTGGGACTTGAAGTAATGTGAACGTATTTTATACTTGACATTTCGGTCGAACTTTTTTCTTATACATGTTTGCAGTATCAGTTCATCGGAGCCTTTTTATTACTACTACTGTTTCTAACTCAGCAAAAGTAGATAGACTAACTAAGCTTGGTTATTCCCATTGGCACCTTTTCGATTAAGTAAAGGAGTTCTTTGCTTATCCGAGTAACTGACGAAAGATCTATTTCTTTTTAATGGAGGAGTTTAATATTTACATTTATTTGGAGTGGGACATAGAAGAGCTATCGGTCGGAATCGGTTTATCAATTTAAATAATGCTCCAATTTAATTTTGTTATTGATTGACGTATGATATATAACCAAACGAAAGAAGAGATCTACAAACAATTTTTGTACCGGAAACCAAATCAACAACACACATCCGAATGTAAGTTCCTTCCATTATCTACTTTAGAAACAGATCCACCTGTGATTCTGCTGTACCATCCYACAGTGTAATGTACTTATTCTTTAGCATAATTATGTAGAGAATTCTCGACTCTTATTTGTTTCCGAGCTAAATTTGAAGTAAGTTTAGTCCGTTTTCGGATAACTGCAAATTAATTAATCYAGTTTGTAAACATTTTTTGAGACTTAAGATTTGATAATTCTTTCTTCGGAACACTCACATCTTTAAACTGAGGTCAGCTTTTCAGCACTGATCACCTTCGCGCAATATATGGATCTTCTAGTTCCGAGAGTTCAATTAAAAATAGTAGCAATTAATAGCAAAATAGTGTAGATATAGAAAACCAGACAATACATTGGAAGTGTAATGAAGTGAAACTACATATTTCCATAAATATAAAAAAAAAACTTATTCGAATCAAAGGATAAAAAAATTGGCGCAGCAACTCAGTTGAGTTGAGCAATAAAGTGGTCTCAACTGAACATAGTTAATAACGTAGCTTCACGATATTAATTTGATATATTCARAAGCTTCCTCGCGCCTTCTTTTATACATCTTTTCCTACTGCAGTTTTCTCTCAACTAAACTATCTTAAATCCCACTAATTTGCACAGCGGCTACTTTAAATGGACCTCACACGCTGACGGCGAAGAGATCCATCTTCTAACTAATTATTCGCTATTTCTAGAAYATTAGTCTTCCACTGGCTTTCCACTAATTCTAAGTTCTTAGCTTTCATCGCACGTCGCCCACTTACCGCAGCAGCTAGCTATTCACACTAGRAACCACACATAATCTGGACTGCAATTAAAAACTTTATGGCCACCTCGCCCCGGCAACAAAGCACACCAACAACAATGATAAAAKAGAGCGCACTTAAACACTGCACCGAATTCCACTTTTTTGTTGCAAAGTAGCCTCTGGACAATGTTTCTTTTGCTAGTGCTGCTGTTGCTGCTCYGTCTTCTGCTTTTACTGCAATTTTTCACGTTTGTCTCCGCATTTTTATCTCAGAAATTCTGTGGTGCGGCAAACGGCCACAATACCAACAATGCTCTGTGGACGACAAACTGCCTTACGGTGATACAGGAACAACAACGACACGGAAAGACTGATTTGATTTTGTTTCAATTCATGCATCTGGAATTAGTGCGAGCCACGCAGCCACCGAGTCCGTGTGTCACGGCATTTCGAGAGACCGAGCATTCTGCGTAAGTCAAGGCAAACACTTGGTCAGCTGCGAGCGTGTTTGCTGTCGCCTAGTAATTTATTTKGCCTTTGATAGCAACAAGACGCCGAGTGGTCAGTGGCCGGTTGCCTGGCTGCACTGCAACGCAATCAAGGTATAAATCACGACACCGCCGACCGCGCTCATACAAACCGAAAACACAAACGTCTGCGATAACTATAAATGTGTTTGACATTAGCTAGCTAGCTTAAAATCGAAGCTTAGCATACATATATGTGTATAGGTAGTGGATTATCAGTTGCTAAGCTGGCGCGATGCTGCAATTGGAACTTCCTTCCATATGGCTCATTTATAATGCGCTAGGTAGTCTAGCAGGCAGATAGCAAGAAGGGCGCARAGTATGTGGAAAGTGCTGTTTCTGGAGGGCAATAATTTATGTAACGAAGAAAATTTTCTTGCACCTGCAAATTTGGCGAACACTTTGATTTAAGCATTGAATTGCAAAATTGTGCTCCACCGCAATGGCAAACGTCTARGTTGCACTATTTACAACAAGCAAGCTCTTCGCAATGTGCTGACTACTTAAAAATAATAATTTGTGTTTGGWGAGGAACGCAATTTTGCTATTGGAGGCATTATCTTACAATTATTTTTTTTAATTTGTAAAAGTGCTAAAGTGTCAACACTCATGTGTAGTTTAGACTTTGGAGATCCTACTGAACATTAGGCTGGYTATTTCGCCTTTCATATCTCTCGTTTCTTTAAACAATTATGTTTAATATAAAAGCTTTTTTTAAATCCATAAATAATCCGTTTATACCACAAAGTCTTACTTTCTGAATTACTGCTTTACTAAAATCGGTATGACAATTCCAAAGCGAGATTACCGACTGAAGTTTGTGAATTGTTATGATGTATGCCTACCAATTAATAGCCATACGTTTTTAAATTATTATATACATGCACAAATGGACTTATGTGTTTGCTTATACCTGCCAAATGCCACAATAACGGTTAATAACACGCATTGGTAATATTTTCCATGCTTTTTCGTTCTCATTCTCCCATTATCGCTGGTATTGTATTGATTTTAATATTTTTGTAGCACAAATCTCATGTGTGTCATTTCAGTTTGCTATAGAATATTAAGATTTTATCAATACCCGCATATTTGCCACAGTTGCTTGTGCTTATTATACTACGGAGACAAATTGAGATACATTTGTGAAAGCATTTTTATGAACAACAGCAACAATAAAATGCTTAACGCTTTAATTCTAAATATGGCAGATATGACGGGCTTAAAAAATGTATAAAAAAAAGTATACACAAACTTAGAATTTATTAAAGAATATAGCATATATATTATAAATTTATTTACTCAAACTGATGTGAGACTATGCATATAAGCATGCAAATATTATATACTAGCGTACATATATGCACAATAGTAAATATTGACGCTTGTGGCCTGCTAATACCAGATAGAAAATAAAAATGTGATAAATTTATATTTGCTTTGCCTTTAAATACGTTGAAACGCCGACGAACGGCATTCGCAAATGTTTGGTTTGCTTTTTTGGGTATTTTCTAAAACGAAGAGATAGCTCGTCGTTTGTTTTGGATAAACAATTCAGGATTGTTTGTTGCTGCCCTACATTCGGTTATGGAAACTTTTCGAAATTTGTCGAGCATGAGTTTACAAAGTATTGTGAGAGCTGTGTTGAGTGAATATATTCCACAATACGAAGAAAAATTTGAGCGACTGAAAATCGTACGATACTGAGAGTCCTAACTTAGCTGAGAAAAGGATGTTAACATGTTCATATACTGTTAAGTACACTACTCGGATTTAGGGGAGAGAGCTGGGAAAAAATTTGAGAGCAAATCTGTTATAAAAACCATTTATTTATATAAGAGTGGGTGTTAAATTATACGTAAGTGCGGCTCTCAGTTCTCCGAAACTATGCTATACTTCATGTTAAGTTTAATTAGCATGCTGTTATTTGCGGCACTTCTGTTAAAAGGGAATTAACATTAACATTTTTTGAGTAAGGAGGAAAATATTCGTCATATGTGAATAACAGGAGTAACATTTTCTCCTTGTAGGATTTTTGTTTGTGTTTTATGTTAAGTTTGGTTAGCATACTGTTATTTGCAGCAGAGCAGAGAACTAACAGTAGCATTTTGCCACAAAGTTATGAATAAGAAAGGAAACAGTTTCTCCTATTTGGCTGCAAGTCAAAATAGAGAGATTGAGATTCACATATTTTGAACTTCGACTTGGGGAATGATGCATACCCCTCCGTTATTTTATTAAATTTTAACAGCTGCGGGTTTTTCTGTTGAACTCGGAGGAAGACAAGAGTTATGTTCGAAATCGAATAAATGTTAAATCGAGCGCTTATTCCTGTAGTTTACAGCAGATAAATAGAAATGTTTCCCCTTTTCTTTACAATCTAATCACGTAATGGTAAAATTCGTCAAACTAGAATATTTGGAATGACTTATTCTTTCGGTAGTATTACAAAAAAGAGGAGCACCTAAATTGAGAAGTAAAGTTATGTTCGAAATGTACTATGTATTAAATCCAGAATTTTGTCCGAAATTTATGTAAATAACATGTATAAAATGGTTCTGTTGTGCATTTACTTTACGGAAATTTTATTCCTATGTTATGCTTGTATATATATTTTTTGTGTGTATGTACATATGTATGTATGTACATATATACAAATTCAAAAATTAATAAATAACATGTTTAATATACATATGTACATATACCCGTTATTACTACCAAATTTTATAAACTCTTCTACAATTTGACATTTATGAGATGGTTGTACAACAATAGTCTACTTTTATTCTATGTCACACCATATCATATAAAATTAATTATAAATAGGTAATAAATTAAACATATTTCGAATTTCAG
The DNA here is from genome assembly GCF_001853355.1 of Bactrocera latifrons. NCBI lineage: Eukaryota > Metazoa > Arthropoda > Insecta > Diptera > Tephritidae > Bactrocera > Bactrocera latifrons. Next base: position 177,108 of record NW_017535642.1, on the reverse strand, counting down.
CAAATTATGGGGAATTTAATTTTACTTAAATGGTTTCAATGTTCTGGCAAATATTCCTGTCGAATTTATTAGATATACCTTACTCTATTGTTCTCGTCTTGAAAGTGGAAGCTCATAATATTAAATATTGTATTTCATCAGAAACGATTAAAAGCCATAAATCTCGTAAAACCAATCACTACCTCGATACGAGTACGAGCATAGCTGAAACCATACATTCATACATAGATATATGTCTGTTTATACGTCCACACATATAGCCTATCGTCATAGGCAGATACATCACTCATACGCTCTGTTGTACCACACGCCCATCATTTAGCTGCATAACTACTTCGCTTGCACTTAGTTTGTACTTTTCACCACTCAACTGTCGATTTGCCTCAATCCACATAAAACTACTATGTCATGCATGCAACGGCAGCCGTATGATCGATGTGACATTGCTGTCTTGAGGCACTTCCTTTCGATTGGCTGTATTGCTCCAATGCTTGTACCCAGCAAATATTGCCATACACGCTTTAGTTGCCACATACGCTTGTTTACCCGCTATGTATGTATATGCATGTAAGTGTAGTATGTGAGTGGTGTGTGTGGGTGAATTGTGTCATGTCCATGATTTTGCCATATTTGATGTGCACATAAGTGCAAGTGCAAGTGTAACTTGCACTCAGACACCAAGCAGTTGAGCAGAAAGCATATATCTTATAAAGTGTTGGCTGCAGGGGCACTGGTGGAAAATTACTTGGCATATTGATGTAAATATGCGTAGGCAAGTGCAAATATTTGCTACTTTGGAATCTCAGACAAAAATATGCTTTATTAATAAATGCATGCAACTGTTGCATAGATGAGTGGCGCTTTTAGGCAATTTGTTACAATTTGTTTGCCATCTTAGCGCAAAGTACTTATACAAAAGTGTGCTTATGTACGAAAATAGTTAGGCAGTTGTACTTTTAATAAGAGTTTTAGAAAATCACTTATATTTTATTTCTGATAATTATCTGTTAGTATGGAAGTATTAGTTAGCTCAGATCGAGTTCTAAATTTCCTCTGTTAAATTTTAAGTGTTATGTTATGTTTCCTTTTTTAGCTCCCAAAGTAATCAATTTGTATGCATGACTCATCTAAATTATGTCGGTGTCATTTAAAGCATTTTTATTATCGCTGCCTTCCGCCTAATTGCTTAGAAAAGGTATTATTTCTCAGTACAAATTTTCATTAAAAATATTTTGCTGCATTTGCTTTAACTAACCAAATGATCGCCTAGCAAAGTTCTGTAGTTCAGAAAAAAACTCACTAAAAGCGAATATTTTTAAATACAAGTATATTCTAAAACCAAATTATTGAATGAGCTTAAGCGTATATTTAGGTATATGATCCAAAATTTTGGTTGATCCGGTTAATAGTTTCATTTATACAAAATTAAATATTTAAAGTAAAGGCAAATAACATTCAAACTGTAAAAGTGCTAAATGTTAGCATACGGAGCTTCAGGACATTGTCTATTGAAGCGAAGGAGCTCAATAGTAAAAAAACGAAAAACGTAGTTGATATACATACAAATTTGTGGAATCAAATGCTTATTTACAAAAAAATGTCGAAGGAAGTACATTTTATTAGACTCAATAAAGGGGGAAAATAACTCCTACTATAGAAGAGTGTGCGATTACTTCACAGCCACATTTAAGTATTTGGGGGTAATATTGGACTCCAAATTAAAATTCAAAGAGCACTTGACATAAACATCAGACAAAGCAAATAAGATTCACAATGCCTTATCAAGAATGATGGCAAATAGATGCTGTGCGCTCTCCACGTCGATTTCTAATCGCAAGAGCGATAAGCCCAGTAATAATATATCCAGTATCCGCTACAGGTGCTACATATAAAAGTGTAGACCAGACCAATAAATAGCATAACTCCTATATATATTTACGTATATGTGGTGGCACATTCGCCTATATAAATAAAATTTTCAGAATTTTTGTTACTAAATTATGTTGTGACACAGATAAATACTTTATCACGTACTATTGAAGTGTCAATGAATTCATATGATACGGAGATTATTTTTTTATTAGCATTCATAATTATTGATGTTTTAGGAATGCAAGTGCATATGTATGTATATGCAGTATTCTATGAAGTACCTTAAAATGATAAGTATATAAATATATACGACATTAATATGTGATATATACGAATGTGTGCAAAATAATTATATACAACTGCTGCATTGCCAACCAATAAGGTTTAACATACGCACACATGCACATATGTATGTATATACATTATATAAAATGCTATAGAAACGAATGCCATAGGAGTGTAAGGGCAATAAAATAAATTTAACACCATCTAGAATGTGTATTAGAACACAAACAACGTCAACACTAGAACAAATATGGCACTTTTCACACACTTACCAAACTCAAAATAATGTGTGTACACTTGAATACATGCGCACCCAAAAGGCACAACTACATGTACACACACATGAATAGATGGTACATATCCGCTTGAGAATGTGGAATGTTATTATGCTTAGCTATCTAGCAAAACGAAAAAAAAAAAAACTGTTGTGCTATATCATGTTGTAAACGCAACAATAGCAACAACAAAAGCAGTAATAATGTTTTTATGAGCAAATTTTTATGAGTACTTACTTCCGCCCTAGAAATTAGGAAGTTCTTATTTCATGTGAGCGGCATAATAAACTTTTTCAACTAAACACATGTCCATTCATGGCAGATATAAAGCTATGAGCGAAAGGAGTGCTTGCAAAAATCGCTGGAGTAGTGGCTGAAAGAAACAAATTCTGCCAACGGCCAACAGTTAGCAGACAACAAAAACAATATGCGATAACAATGCTTGTCGCAAAACAACAGTTAGCGGGCAAGTAGCCTGAGGTCGGGTGTCGTGTCAGCTCATCAAAAAACATAGCATTTCTCCAGCACACACATATGTACATATGTACTTTGATGTTTGTATTGAAATTTATGGTGCGTTGCTGGCTGAATAAAGGCAACAAGCACACGTAGCGCAGATAAGCAGGCAACAGTAATAATCGATACAAGAAAAAAAAATTCTTGTTTGATGAGAAAGTGCATACAAATTGGGCAATTGAGCTTATGGATTAAAAGGGAAGGGAATAGCAACCAAACTGAAGCTTGCGAAATTACCGTTATATATAAGGCACTGATAATTTGTACTTAAGTGTGGCTGGCATTTCCTGTGCTATACAACGCAGGTTAATGAGCGAAATGAAATTTTCAGAAGTGCAGAGTACACTAAGATAATGATATATGCTACTAAAGCCATTAAAAACGAAAATTTTGCCTTCACTTGCTTTAAAATATGTATTTTTTTACTCGTATTCTGCTTGATTGCCGAACTTTGGCTCATTAAATGGCCATCGGTATGCTTTACGAGCAAAACCCAAAAATATTATTTCCTGAAATATGTGTTTTTATTAGTTCGAAGTGTACACAAACGATGTGACTATCAGTCACTGAAGCTTTCGGCTGATCGATGTGCGCAGGCGACGGCCACACAAGCACATAAGCCCAAAAGTATGCAAGCAATAAATGCAGCACGTACCAGAGATAACATCTAAAATTCCGTTTACTGTCTCATACCAGCCTGCCAGCTGCTAGCCGACGCACCTTTGAACCCCTTAGAGCCGACAGCCTGTGTATACAAGTTAACCACTTTTTAGCCTAAAAGTCAACTGAAAGGGCGCCAAAGAAAATATTATTTGCTGTTTTATGGGCCATCGCCCAAAACGCCTAACAGTTGGTTCCGCATGCTGAACGTTCACTAGCGCCCAATTGTATGTATGTATATCGAATTGAATTCACTATACACACATTCACATAGTTGATAGGGTGCAGGGCAGGCAGCTGTGATTTGTTGCTGTAAAATGTACACACAAAAAATAAACACAACACCAAATAAGCAATTGTTGAGCTACAAGTTTGAGAATATAAAAGCAATGGCCGTAATAATGCTTTTCATGGCTATGTATGTATATACATATGTGTGCTGTAGTCGTGTCATTGAAATGGTAAAAAAACTTTTCGACAGGCAACGCATTTGTGCGCCTATTGCAAGGCTCCGTAGAAGAATAATTTGATTATTTTTAAAATCGCCCAAAAGTAGGTAATGCTAGTACCAAATCAACCGGCACGTAACGGAGTTATGCATAAAAAATATGGCCGTGCTTTGGCCCGTGTCCCTTTTGCTGCCTCATACATTTTGCATATGCAGATAAATCTACAGCAAGTTAATGTAATCGGATTTGTATTGCGTGAAAGTAGTAATTTGTTAGCTTTTAAGAAGACGCCAAACAATCATTGCAATCGGAAAACATAAACTAATAGAAATTTAAGCGAAGTGCCATTTTATGGAATAGCTTTCCAGACTTGCTGAAAGTGAGTAGAATTTAAATGAATTTGAACTCAAGTGTTGATAGCGCGTGTATCAAAGTGGAAAATAACTTTGCCATTGCTAATTACAACGCTCTTCGTTTTACATTAAGACTATTTTGTCTGAATACGTGTAAATACAAAATAAAGGTTGTTTTTTAAGACGTGTGATTTTCAATGAGTCGTTAGTCGGTTTATACTTAACATTTGCAAGAATTGAGCGGAATGACCCTCGACCGCGTCGTATGTTCGAATGGACCGAAAACGAGATATCAATCGGTCACCATTTTAACGAAAAAGTTTTGTTCAGCGATGAAGTGAAAATTTGTTTAAATGGGTATGGTAATAAATGAAATTATCGCCCTTCAAGTGATGATGTTGTTGTTGTTGTTGTTGTTGTAACGAAAGATTACGTAAGATGCCGTTGACGTCATCTAACGGTCTAAAAGTCGCAAGAAACGTGCTGTTTCGACTGGGTCGGAACATAGGGAGGGGGTTGTCAGATGTGTGGCTTTGGTTGAGCATGCAAAGAGATGTCATACGGAGACTCTTTGCATGGGGAACATATATTGGATATGGGGTCTCGAGATCTTCGTCTGCAAGAGAAAAAGATTTAACTCCAAGTACGCCATTCCCTGAAAGAGAGACGGTGTTTATGGCTTCAGAGTGAATGGCGGTCAGTGCTTGTAGGAAATTAGTTGCGTCCGAAGTCTAGTCGATGTTTTGTCTGATGTCGTCGTCGAGGAATGACCTTTTGATATTCCTAGGAGGCGGTGCCGCTCCAAGCAGGTGACTGCAAGGATGACTTCTGTGAAAGCACACCAGAAGGAACTTTTTAGAGAGTTCAATAGGCGACATCAAGAGGCATCCAGCCTTTTTTCTCAAAGCAGTATTCTGCCAAGTTTGGAGTTGTCCCGTCCTCGTTTCACTGCATCCAAGGCCGATTACCTATCAGAAGTCACACCTAAAATTATAGGATTATTGATAGGCAGAATCTTGATGCTATCGATTGCAATATCAATATCGGCGGGGAAGCGAGAAAGGTCGGATATATAGCCTTTGAATACATGCCATCGATCCCATTCCCTGACGTCAATATCGTGAAATACAATATTAATCTACTAGGTGAGATAAATTCCCTCTGGTGGCTCTAGGAGTTTCGGGATTTAAAAGTTAAACAATAGAGGGAAGAGGACACCACCCTCCGGAATCCCTTGTTTTATTCATCTCAGGTTTGAGTTGTTACCTCGATGTAGTTTTTTCGATGTCCTGCAATAGCATGATATGGATGACTGTGTCAAAGGCTTTTGCGAAGTCCAACGCTACGAAGATCGTTCTTTCGTAGGGTGATTTCTGGTTAAGGCCACGAATTATCTTGACGTTTATGACGCTAAGTGCTGTGCTGGTACTGTGTACTTTGCGAAAGCCATGGTAGTGGTTTTCAGGGCTCAAGTCGAGTGTTGATAATACACAAGTACCTATTGTATTGCTTTAGAATTCGACTACTCTTCGGGCCTGTTCGCAGAGGTCTGAAGAAATGGCCACTGAATAGAACTTGCCGAAGATTTGGCCTATTTTGTAATAAAAAACAATCGTATTTCGAATGTTAACGTCCTTCTTTGTCAAAAAAAATTTCTTTGCTCCAAATTAATGTTTTTTCAGTTTGTTTCATATACATGTATACATGGATAAGAACATATATATATTTGTGTATAACGTTTAACATCATAAACATAACAATCTTCTCTATATATCGATTTGTGTTGATTTTAGCTGAGAACCGGGAGTTCGCAAACATTTAAACGGATTATATCATTAATTACTTGGGATATTGCATACACATTTTTTCACAGCTCTGCTATATTGCTTCGACTAGCGTTTCAACCGAAAACGCACTAAGTGGCAGTCGCCCTCTGAACACACTTGCCAAGGGCAGCCCCCATAATTTATTATTATTATTTGCTTGGTCTGTAGAAGTTTTTTACTTTCATGTGCGAAGTGCTAAAAAGTATATCAACACTCGCATTTGTTTAGAGCGTTGCAAGGCGTCGGAGAAAACGTAAATGGGCGCTGAAGGGCGGCGAAAGGTACATGCATAAACACCAAATAAAAATAAGACTAGAATTTTGCAATGCAAAATAGCAACAACCTAAGTGCATACCGACACACACACACATACAAGCATACAAATGAAGTAGGGCGAATTTGCATGGATTGCAAATGCGAATGCAAATGCCAGCGAGAGCAACGGCGAGCCAAAGACAGGAAGGCAGACAGATAAGCGAACGAACTGACAGAGATACAAACCACACACACACATATACGAAATTCCACGAATTACTTCGCCATGCAGTATACACTAATGCACTAAATAGCCAAAGCAACCAATGACATACTGCAAATGCACCACCAATGTTTGCGTGTGTGTGCGGCACTCAAAGCTCCCTTTGCTGTCACTGTGGCGCTGACTGTGAATTAAGTTAAAAAAAAAGGAATATTGACAACGCGTGAGCGGTGCTTTCAATGCCAAAACCGAAAATTGGCAGCACTCAAAAGGTAAACGAATTTGCGAAATGCCAATCGAAAGCAGCGCGCAAAGCGAATAGCTGAAGGAATGCGGTTGCAGTGGCTGGTTTGTGCCAAAAAATACTCTGTTCACATGCTGGTGGCGTTGCGCCGGTAAACACTTCATAGATTGAGATAACATTTGCACAACTCGCTCGCACATACACACGTGCATGCGCATGGCTGAATAAACTAATAAGCATATGAGGCGCTAAAAGCTGAGCTACGAGGGCTAAGTCTGATTTATGGCGACACTGCGACTCAAGCTGCCGCAGTCCATTGCGTTAAGCCACTGTATGGCTGCCAACCAAGTATTTGGGGGTGTTATACTAACTATATAACACACGCGATTACAATTTGTGCCGAAAGTAATAATTCAAAACGTAACGGTAACTGTCGAAAAAGTGTCATTTTAAGTGGTGTTATTTTAATCCACTTTAAATGCCACGCTGTTCGCACTTCTTACTCAAACACTGCGAATCAAGAAAAAGCATTGAATGCTAAAATGAGAACTTCTGCCAAGCCATCACTCTCGTTGCACTGCGCGCTGCTGTCGCCATCAGCTGCGCAAGTGGTAGAGAACTTGTAAATGCAGCATGTTATTTGCCCAAAAATGACGCCACTTGCATTTGCATATGAAAAAGTTTCGTGAAATAAAATTCACAAAGAAACTTTTACTCGAACGCCGGTCTTGTTGTTATTCTTTCACAACTTATCCATGCCGGCAATTGCGGCAGCTGTTGATTTAAGTTGTTGATGTTGATAACGGCGTACATCTGTTTCGACTGCTGCAACTTTTGCGCATATAATTTTGTAAATCACAACTTGTAAATCTGAATAATTGGCGCGCTAAATGCGCGCGCTCAACTCAGGTTTCACAAGTTCTAACTAACGGCTTGTGTATAGTTACTAACCTGAATTGGGCTGTCCATTGCTGTTGGGTCGTGCCGAGGGCGCGCCATCGCGTGCTTCTACCTCCAGCGCATAGGCGCCTTTCTTCTCTCTGTCGAACACGGTTTTGGTGAAGATTTCGCCACTCTGCAGATTTATTTCGAAGAATTCTTTGCCTTCGTTGCGCGGTGAGTCGACAATGTAGTAATAGACCTGTGAAGCAAAGAGAAATAAAGTATTGTCAACATGAGGGAACTTATTATTATTTTAAACTTTTATATTAAGAGTTAAGTATAAGACTTCAATGTCGTTTATCAAGTATTTCTTATTTTGTACCTTTTGGTGAGAATCTACTGGTATGTTCCTTTAATAGGCGTGTAAGTTGCAACGAAGTTGAATTTCTGATGTTTTGAAAATTATGAGGAAACTGGTAGAATCGGCTAAAAGCGAGGGCAAGAATACTAATTAAAACACCCCTTTATGCAAAGCAATTTACATCCATTGATGCGCAGTGAGCTCGTAAGCTACCGACATCTGTGCCGCAAGAAAGGCATAAGCGCATTGCCCAACGAAGGGTGTGCCAAACATTTTAAGAGCGGTAGGGGGACAAAAAATTCAATATCTTTGAAATGGTATGAATGAACACAATTTTTTTTTGCAGATTTGTTTAGGTGAATATTTTCCGCGTTGTGTCACATACTTTTCAGTTTTTGTAGAGTTAAGAACACATGCAAAATTTCATTTGTTTAACCAAAAATTACGTAAAATATTATTATTTAAACAAAGGGATCGTGATACAAGAAAAAAGTGAACTTCGGTTGCACCGGTGCATTTATGTTAGTAACCAGGTATTCAGTTTGTATGGCAGCTATATGCTATAGTAAGCCGATCTGAACAATTTCTTCGGGGATTACATTGCTGTCTTAGAAAATAATCTATACCAAATCTCGTGAATATATCTTGTCAAATGCGAAAGTTTTCAATACAATGACTTGATTCCGATCGTTCGGTTTGTATGGCAGCTATATGCTATAGCTTCTTGAAGAGAAAATAACGTTTGCAAAATTTCAAAAATAAATCATAAAAATTGAGGGACTAGTTCATATAAATATTGTTACAGACTGACGAACAAACGGATAGACAGACGGACATGGCTAAATCGACTCAGCTTAATTAATAATTTTGATGAAATATTTATATCACGGAGTAAACGCCTGGTGACCTTCCTAATGAACTGCTAATTTTCAAAATCGGTGATTTTTCGAAATTTTCATGGACAACTTGAAGTGGTTTGACCCTTAATAAATGTTTCAGATTTTCATCGAAAATTCGTATTCAGCGATGAGACTGATATCTGGCTGAATGGCTTCGTAAATAAGCAAAGTATGCATTATTGGCCAGGCAGCCATGAGTCACCATTGCATTCCGAAAAAATTAAGATTTGATGCAGTTGAAGGGCCGACGTCGTCACAGGGCTGTACGGCTTCCATGATCATTAAGACAGGCACCTTACCAGCGACGATTGATGAACCTTATATTAATATCCAACGTGAAATTGCAGCAGTATCGGCATTGCGACTACTGTACTCGCGCTGCTTGCCATGCATAATAGGAGAGTTAAGTTGCTATTTGAATTTTGAAATTCAATAGCTAATCTAATAGACAAGTCACAAAGATAATAAAAATCGCATAAAAGTACAAAAAGCAATTATTTTAATGGCTTTCTCTTATATACTACTACATCTTGACTAATTGAGACCAACCGTTTGAACAATTTTTGTAATTTTTTATACTTAATTTTGGTACTTTTTAATGTAATCTTCACACCTTGTTTTTAAGTGTAAACTTCTCGAAACTACTTTCAAAAATGTTACTTTTCTTCCCATATATTTTTAATATTATTGTTACTTCATAAGTTYCTCCGAATTAAAATCTCTAATTTGGGGAAGTTGTGAAAACCAAAACACACAAGTGCATTAGGGCCAAGGGGGCTTACTTTGAGTTGGACGACATAGATTTTGAAGAATGAATTAAGAATTTTGAAATTATGAACAAAGTCTTACTATATTGTATATATAAAGGAAAAATGCTGAGCACTTTTGGCTAAAAATGCTACCGCTCTGTATTATTACCGATTGAGAAAATATGCGAACATGTTAGACATGAATTAGAAGAAACTTGTGAAGATAAAATATAATATAATATAACCAAAAGGTCTTTTGGAGTATTTGTTAAATGGTTAAAAGTGAGGGTACAAATGAAAATTCGTGCAGCCTTTACACATTTCCAAGAAGACGTTTCGAAAGTCAAAAGTAATATTTCTTTAAAGTGAGGCATCAAATAAGGGAAAGCATTAAATAATTTAGATATATGTATATAAAATATATTTCCGTTTTTACTTTGTAGCTTTCAACGCAGCTACATACTGCTAATTTCACGTGGCCTAAGGTAGGGCAAGTACAGTAAAAAAAATACCCGCTGCAACTGTAATATTTGAAGCCGCTATTTACAAAGGACCGCAGATTACTAAGCGAAAGCGGTGTAAAAGAWGTCATGCGCACACACCTACTGACACCACTTCATAGGCAGCATTTTCCAGCGTTTCSTTGCCTGCGGTTGGTCGCGCAGCTTTCTTATACATTTTCAGGCTCCTTTTTTGACATCGCACGTAATGCATTTGGACATTTATTAGCGTGAAAATGTGAGCAGATGAGAGCATAAGCCCAAAGCAAATTAACCAGCTGTGGTAGAGTTAAGAGAGCGGCGCTGACAAAACCTTTATTTGTATGAGCTGGATATTGAAATTTTTCTTAATTTTTTATTTTTTTTTATGGAAACTTACAGTCGCATGCCCGTAAGCGATTTTTTATTTCGTAAAGCATATTGTAATTACAACATACTTTTTCCGCCACTAACTCTGCCACGCCGAAGCCATTTTGCTTTCTACCTATACATAGAATGTTTTCAGTTTCCAAGTCAACGCCTTTGCGGAATGGCTCATGCTAGCGCCTTACACGCGTAAACTTTGTGCAGCATTCATTCCACTTAACTGATTTCGACACTTATTTGCTAATTTAGTTGCGCTGGACCGGCGCAAGCTCGCGCAACTTTCACACAATATTTCATGCGCTCTCTCGCGCGTTACGCGCTTTCTACTTTACCACCCAGATGATCCCATTTACCACGCCGTAATAAACACAGAATTTTAATTATAGCATGATTTGTTTTTCTCTTCGCGACGCTTTTCGTCGTAAGCGCAAAAGGGGTTTGATAAGAAATTTTTGAAAAGTAGATAAGCCTTTTTGGAATATTGGGCCGCCACAGTGAACAATGTTGGGCGATTTGCATACTGCCAGCCAGTTTAGTAATGAGGCGTATGTCTGGCAGGCGCTTATCAGCCGCTCTCACACTTGACTGCACTGCTGCATGCGCTCCATATACCATAGTGCAGACCATCGCTTGCTCGTCATGCATTCCTGTGCATTCTGAGCAAATATTTCCGCATCCCACTTCTTACGTGTACTCTTTGTTTTACTTGCAAGTATGTGATTCACTAAATTTACCAAACGGTACTCCATTTTGTTTACCTGATTATTTGGAAATGTGCCATCCTTGTCAATSGCATTCACTTGCGTCACTTTCGTGCCAATGGGTTCACCTTCCAGCACGGTCTCCTGTTCACGCTCCGTAAACAATGGTATCTCGTCGTTAACATCCTCGAGCATAATGTAGACGGTCGCCTCGGATGCCAATTGTTGGGCGCCATTGTTCTGCAAGCACACAGAAAAAATAAAAACAAAGCGTAATCAGAAAAATTTTGTTTTCATTATGCAAAAGCGACAAAATTAATAAATATGCTAGTTGATATGAGGTAATAACTCATTACGTACAGTAACTCGCCGTCATTATAAAGTTAATTAAAACTGGAACAATGCGCCTACGCGCTGGAATATTGAAATAATTGCGGCATTGTTTTTGCCGGCATACTTATCATATGCAAAAATAGCTGACATTTACTTAAAAAAAGTATGTATGCAGAGCTTATTTGTATTTATGGAAAGCGAAACTTCAATTTGCATATGAAAGAATATGAAAATTGATTGACGTACATATTAAAATGCAGTCAAAAGCGTATTCGATATTAAAAAAAGTTTTTTTATAAGACGCCGTTAATTATTTTTTTATACTAACGAGATACGACCTGCTTCATTTATAATTTTTTGTTTTACTTGAAACCTTAAAATATCCATTATACCATTTGAGTTCTTCAAATAGACATATGTGCTTTTACTAAGTGCATGTAAAAGATTAGTAGGTTTGATATGTGAGGCGACTATCGCCCATCAGCCTTACCACGATAACAAGAAATATTGATATGGCTACTGATTTAAGTATTATTGTTTAGACAAAACCGATAATCTTGGGTTTACTTGAATATGAATATTTTTTTATAACCTGATAAGTAATATCTATTATTTCTGCAAAAAACCTTGTTTCAATAGAAAATTTAAGTATAATAGTATAATAAGTACTACCCTCACTTATTAGATTGCATATGACTCGCAAGTCGTAAATTATTTTGTTTTTAAAAAAATTTAATGAAGACGTTCCTATAGTTTGATTAATGGCTTGATATTGAACCAAATGGGTTTGCTCATGAAAGTGCACAAGACGAATAGTAGTATATAATGTAATGAGAAATCATATTTTCGAAGAAGCTTCTAGAAATTGTTATCTAAATTGGCATCAGCACAGCTACGGAACATTAGCCTTTTCTTGAAAACCAAAGAAAAATCAGACATTATAATTTGTATTTCGTTGACGTCTATATTGTAGATAGATATATCACTTGCTATAGCTTTTGTCATGAAAACAGCGGAGAAGGCATTTGTAGAATAATTCGCGAGGAATAATTGGGTAAATATTTACCGATTTTTAGTCATTAGCAAAGATAACTTTAGTATAACACGGAAGATAATATGCATTGGCATAAAAAAGCACCCGGAAATTGAAAAAAAATTCCATAGCTACCAACAAATATGAGCGGGATTTGTCAAATAGTTTCTTTACAGCAGCTACTTAAGTCGGTACACTTCAGTAATGCGTTGCCATTTTTGCAATCAATAAAATTATCTAACAAAGAATTTGTGTCAAATTATGCATTTCCAACAAATTTTCATATTTATAACCAAATTACGTGTACGAAATTATTCCGAATGATTGAACAGACTTTCGCTAATTCAGTTTTGTACAAAGCCTACGAGTGGTACAAAGCCTCAAAGACGGTTGAGAAATCGTTGAAGAGATGGCTCGTTCCCGACGACCATCGACCTTCGCTGCATGAAAATCGTGAGTCAAGTTTTTGAGAGATGGCAAGAGAGCTCGACGTCTGTCTCGAGTCTGAAACGGGTTTGTTCAATTCGATAAGCTGAATTTTTTTTCGATTGTAATCGAATTTAAAGCCAACAAGTAAGGAAAGGCTAAGTTCGGGTGTCACCGAACATTTTATACTCTCGCATGATAAAGTGATAACCGAGATTTCAAGCGTGGTTGTGAAACGGATTTCACCCATATTTGGTACATGTCATCAGGGTATTAAGAAACTATTATATACCGAATTTCCTTGAAATCGGTTGAGTACTTCTTGAGATATGGTTTTTGGTCCATAAGWGGGCGACGCCACGCCCATTTTCATTTTTTAAAAAACAGCCTGCATGCAGCTTCCTTCTGACGTTTTATGTTAGTCGGTTA
>NW_017535642.1:148653-162776 GCF_001853355.1 Bactrocera latifrons | reverse complement strand
CTACGGCTTCTTTCTCCCGGTCAAATGTGGTGATTATTGAGACAACCAATAAAAACCTTAAAACGAAATAACATATACTTATATTTTATTATCTAATTTCGAAGTATACAAATATAAAACAGAAACGGCATTGAGTACGTCATTTTCAATACTAAACTCAATTAATCTGCTCCAATTCAAAATATACTGTTATTAAATTGAATGCCAACGTTTTCTGATGTTTTTACTATTTTTTAATACAATTCCTGAAAAAACGTAATAGTGATTAAGCCATTTAACCAGTCAAATACCGGTGGATAAGTCTATTTGTGCAAGTTAAATTATAAAATTTATTGAGCGTTATTGCACTTAATTTGCCATCTATTAATACATTAAGCGTTTGCAATCAATTAAGAATCCTGTACAAGTGTAATTTTCTGCAGTTTTTGCGTTTTAACTATTACAAATTTGAAAAAAAAAAAACACTTTTTTGTCAAACTCGCCGAAATTACACTTCAAAAAACACATTCACGGGAATTGTGTCGGTGCCGTAAAAATGCTGGTAAACTATAAACTAATAAATAAAACATTCATAGGAAAATACTCTTAGCAAATTTGCTAAAATTGCAAACAAGAATTCATATAAAATACKCCTAACATGGATAGAGTGCTTTTGACAAGTGTTCAATTTGTCAATTCTAAATAGTTTTCTATCAGTGAGTTGACCAATTTTATTAGCAAAAGAAACTCATGGCAATAATTGCGCTCAACCACTATCTCGTTTTTATTCTTTCAAATATTCGATTGGATCAATTTATTATCTTCTTTATGCTTTCGTTTGCACCTATGTATTAATAAACGAACTTGCACWAAAACTGGCCAAGTATATTTACTCAATATCTATACTGTGGGCAAAAATAGTAAGACTTTTTAATTTCCATTTCACGCGAAAATCCATTTGTCGAAATTTACTTCAAAATCTGAAGATCGTAAAGTGCATTCGSCGAATTTTACGATGAGTGAAATTATTCAAGAAAGAAGTTCCATTAAATTTTGTGTGCGGAATCAAGTTTCTGGTGGCAAAATGTTYAGAATTTTGGAAAGCGTCTTTGGTGGTAATTATTTGTCGTGTGTAAGAGGGTGGCTGGAACGCGTTGACGCCGAACCACATCCAGAACAGCCATCAACACGTTAACATAATAAAGGGGTTGGTGCTTGAGAATTAACGATTAACAGCCAGAGATCTTACTGAAATCTTTGGAATATCGGAAGGATCAGTGAAAACCATTTTGAAAGATCATTTGGGCCTGAGAAATATAAAAGCAGGATTGCTTCCAAAATCACTCATTTTTTCATTAGTAGTGGCGATGAGTATTCTATGGCAGCTAGAAACTGTAGTGATTCGATCTTAACAATTTCTTCGGAGATTGCACCGTCGCCTTGATKCAGCGGTTCCGACAAATGAGCAACTTCTTGCAGGAAAGGAGATGTGYAAAATTTYAGATCGGTATCTCGTAAASTGAGCGATTAGTTCGCGTATATACASACAGACGAGCATATCTGAACCAAATCTGCTCATCWTATCGTATATGTACATATCGTTTTGTGGGCCTTCGACTTTTATTTCTGGGTGTTACGCTCGTCGTGGCAAACTTACTACACACAGTTCGAGGTATAACAAGGTATTACTGCGATTTCTATGTGTTATTGATCATTCATTCCAACAGCATTACAGAAATTTAAATAACTGGAAGAAATTAATATTAAACTTATCAATGTATAAGTGAAGTTTTTTTCCAAAATTTATTAATTTCTTCCAATTATTTGAATTCTGTAATGCTATTCGATTAGTATTTAAAGTAAATCAGCATTTTTGGTATACTATTGGTATTATTGATTATTTTTAATATTTAATTATTGAAGTACATTGCCTCAATGCATTTAAAAAAAATACAAATTATAGAAAAAATTAACTGATGCTTTACATATTTGTTCATTACGATCCACTAAATATAGTTTAAATTAACCAACAATTTTAGGAATCTCGAATAATTTTTCAATATGCCGACATTATGGAATACAAACAGCATTGCAAAACTAAACCATTAACAAGTAAATATAGTGTCTATTTGTTTTGAAATTGATTGCACTAAAATCCGCCTATTAATAAATGAATTATTTGTCCAAGCATTTCAGGCGTAAAACCAAGTCCCTCACAAAGGTTTATGCGGCAAAAATACACTATGCACCTTAAACGCTTGAAGGTATTTGTCCTAATGAAAGTTTGTATATATATAAATATACGAGAAATATATACATATGTTCATATATATGAGAGAAATTGAAATATACTTGCATGTTCTGCAAATAGTTATAGAGCTTAGCTGAGACATGAAATGCAAATATGATTTAAAACTCACAAGTTTTATTGAACGTTTGCAATATTTGCTTTATTTCGTAGGTGGATATGAATTATGCAAGTGTTTACTAGCCAGCCTTAAACGAAATTTACTTTTGCTTCACTTTGCACTTGAATGTAGTTATTGGAGCAGCAAGAACAACAGTGCTTTGCATGGTAATAACAAATAAATGTGGCAAATACCTACTGAACATAGAACTCTACATATTTACCGAAAATATCTGTGGTTGCATTTCTCTTAGCAATTAGCCACATAACGGAGGCACACAGACGTGGCATAAATATTTGTTGCAACTGCGCCGACAAGTCTCTTCAAATTGTTTATCAAACATTTAATATCATTTTCGTTTGTTGTGCCAGAATTGATGTCACTTCAGCTGTCACTTATAAATCTGCATATGTGTCTGTTTTCCTTTACTAATTGCAATATATTGCTAACATATTTTGTGCAATACATGCACATATATGTCTTTGCAAATAAACATGTCTATACCAGTGTAATAATAAGTGCAAATAAAGCGATATAATAGATCGTAGATGGCATTTTTAAGAAATATTCCAAATCAATTAAATATTTCGGCTTTTGAGGAATTCGCATATACAGTTAGTGCAAAAGGAGATATGCACGCTTGTTTATCTTCGGGCATAAATAGAATTAATTAATTTTTGCATTTGAGAGCGGAGTTTGAGGTTACTTTTCGATTGAATTTTAGTGCAAAAACTTCCTTATACTTTGCTTTGCATGAAATACATAAATTTTGCAAGAACAATCATTTTTATGCATTCCCTCTCAATTATGTTAAGTAAATCACTTACAATATTTATAGTTATAATTTTCAGAGCAAAAACAATGCAACACATTTAATACATAATTACAAAAAAATAAAATTTTGTACAAATTTATTTAAATTTTTTAGGAACTAACGGATGATCAAAAACCCTAGTTGACTGTAGTGAAGAAGATATATTCTAAGAGACAATTTGGATCGAAGTTTTAAACTCTTTGAGTCCTCTACTCTACCTAACGTCTATTGGCATTTTAGGCTGGGAAAATCGCTTGCTCCAATCTAATGCTTTTCGAATGCAATAATAATTAAAGTAACGTATATTTAGCAGGAGGATGRAGTTATGTGTACAAATTCACGCATGTGAGGAAAGTTCTCTGATTGCCATTCACTTTGGAGTGGCGAGAAACGATTATTTTACATATGACTAAAGCAGCTCAGGACTTCCGGTCTGATATCAAGTATCGTCAGAGTGGACAAAGAACACCCGTTTGAAGGCGACCTAAAGTGAGAAGGCGCATATTCGACCAAGTAGACCACGTCGAGCACGAAGTGAAAAAAATAAAAATTGGGCGCCTTATGCAGTAACTCGGACTAACGTACAAAATACATCTTGTGTAAGAACTGAAGCCGCTCAGCCTTCCCAAACGTCATCGCATCGATCTATGGGCTCTTGAAAAGTTCCAAGATTATCCAACGTTTGTAGAAAAATTTTGTCCAGCTATGAGGCCCACTGGGTCAATAGGTATTTAAACAAGCTAAATTGGCGCATTTGGCGTGAAGAGCAACCTGAAGCGATTCAAAAGATATTATCTCATCAAGAAAAACAACAACAAAGTAGGCAGGCAATCCAACCCCGATTCAGGTCTTGAAACAAAACATCCCTCATGCCATTCGTCAGTTATCAGTCGAAATGCTAGAGTCATCGAAAATTCGACTCAACGGATGGACTACAATCTATTTCATTACTTCATAAAATTTGAATAATATAAATAATAAAAAACTTTTCGTTATTATTTTCTGCTATATATCATATAGAATAGTTTATAGAACTTTTAAACTTTTTAGGCACTCAAGCTTTATTAATATACATTTTAAACTTTTACTCACCTCTACACGTATCGTCAAATTATACTCCTTTATACTCTCATAATCCAGCGGATGATTCACCTTTATATCGGCCCATGTATCCCCATTATCCGGTCTTTGTTGTAGGTAGAACGTATGAAATTTATTGGTCTGTGCGGTGGACCCGGGCATTAGGCGATAAAACACAGTCGGATTGCCTTCAATGCCCGAACTGCGAACGCAGACGACGAAACAAAGCGGGTAAAGGAATATAAATACATATTAGAAAACTGGAAAAATCCGGTATAAAAGGTTCAAAGTCATGTTTAAACTAGGAGAACTATTTTCAGATCAGTTATTTGAAATATGACCAAATGTGGTATGGGGCATTATAATCAAGAGAGTGATCTGTGAGTGGTTTACAAAAATCAAATTTGCGTACATTTCGTCATATTTCAATTAGTTCAACAAGACAAGTGTTTTGTTAATTTAAGACGTGCAAATATTTGGCTTAGGCTGAAAAATGAATAACGGGCTTTTGAAAATGAAAGGAATGCCAGTATTTTCGTTTTAATTATGTCAATTTATTTGTTTTTTTTTAGTTGACGCGACTTTATTTTATTATAATTTTTTTTTAGAAAAGTTAGTTTATATGTTTACGAGTTATTTTCATACATATTATTTTTTTTTTTAATTTTCAAGTTTATAAATTGTCGTATGTACATAGCCATTTGGTTTGGTTAAAAAATTCAGTTTTCCGATATGACTTTGTTAAAATTGAGTTTGATTTAGTTAAACCAGAATATCTGCACGTCATTCAGAATAACAGTTAGCTAGTTAAAAATTAGTAAATTAGGAAGTGATTATTAAAAGTGTTAAKGACTAATATTTCCAAAAAATATTATTTTATATTATTTATACAAAAATTACAGTTATTTGTATATATGTGCACATGCGACATAACAAAATACAAAAATTATTTATGACGCACAATTCAAGAAAAAATGTTTCTGCTACTATGAGAGAGTGCTAAAAGAAAACGTGAAATTACAAAAACAAGTATAAATCATGAATCAACGACGCCATTGCGATAAATTTGTGAAACACAATTATCTGCAGAAAAAAAGTTTTTATAATGTTTAACACAAGAATTCGATGATTTTCTCAAAAGCAAAAAAGAATAATTGTGAAATGGCATCAAAAAACGGTACTGCCATATTAAATGTCAATAAGCACAAGGTGGAAAGGTTTTCGGTTTGGGATTGAGGATACACTTTTCGAATGAAAACGTGGCAAAATGACAGTTGTTCTTTTGCTTGCGCTGGAAAAAGGCAAATCAGTTGTTCACTTTTTTGTACGCTGACAAAAATGGCAGGAGGAAAATATATGGAAATAAAATGAAGCGRAAACATAATGGCGAGCAGCGCGTGCGACACGTGAGAGTGACATTTTTTCACTTATTGCCACGCAAAAAATTAAATGCCGCATTAAATTGAATACAAAATAGCGAAAATAAATCAGCATGAACGAGGAATGTAGGAATTTCAAAAAAAAGCTGCTAGGGAGTAGGGATTTATGAAAGTAAAAGCTGGCTGGTTGCAGTGGAAATATGCTGGACGCGTGGGTGACAGGATCAGTTGTATAATACCTGGATGGGTTATACCTACAAGTACGCATTTGTGTACACACAGTGTTCTTCAATTTTGCGAATATTTTTTTTTATACTTGTTTTGCAGGTGACGCGATGAGACTTTATGAGTTGTGTATTTATAGGATGTTTTATGATGATTGTTTTGTTGGCTATTTATATACTTTGTAATTTATATGTACTTTTCGGTGAAATGGCTTTCGYTGCACATTTTTGCATTCTCCAATACAATTTGTAATTAACTATCAACTGTGTATGAAAYTCGGTTCGTAAATATATGAAAAAATACCGCTAATATATCATATATAATACGAGTTTTGGTTAGTTAGTGGGTATAGATGCTCATGTTTCGTAATACCGATGTTTGCCAATAGCGTGGACGTGGTGTGTGTTTGTAAGTATGCTACGTGGAATTGGCGTGTATTTATGCGTAATTTTTTGCGCTAATTTACAGCTATTTGWATCAATTAATAACCTACCAACAATTCGTATGAAACGGACACACTCATTTTACTAAGAGTAATTTTAATTAAATATTTTTTTATTATTTTCTCAAAATACTTCGTTTTAATGTCTTTTTGTATTGTTTATTATGGATGGTGGCTTACTGTACAAATACCTGGTTCAAATAAAATTATGGTATATGGTAATTTGAACTAACTTTTTCCCTGTTCATGCGCTCATAAACTTTCAATCATTTAATTAGAAAAGTTCATGTCCTACACTGAAATATTGGCTGCTAGATATTATAATTAATATGCGGGTATATACTTGTATGCATGTATTATGCGACAGAATAGCGTATGAACCATTTGTTAGCATTCAGTCTCACTCAAACTCAACACATTCACATAACACTTTTTAAACAAATAAATAAAAATGCAAATTAATTTTGTAGAAACACAACTTGCTTACCCTACATTAAAATAACTTAACAACACTAAAAAAAAATTAAAACGAAAAAAGTTTAAAATACCAGAATTGGATTTTCCCTTTCATCCAAATGTTTTTCACAACTGACTTTCACAATTTATTATTGAGACTGTTCTAAACTACCTACCCTCATCTGAAATTAAAAGTTAAAAGAATATTCTTGAGATAGATTTCATACGTAAGTATGCAATGTCATATTTCAGATTGAATTCCGTTGGCAAGGGTAAATTTATAACACTTTCTCAACAACATTTCAAAAGCGCATGTGATTTAAAAAGTTTACTTTTTGACTAAAATTTCAGATAAAACCCTCTTTATGTTTACAACTTGGCTTAGTTGAGTTGAAATTGGAACAACTGAACTTTAAAGTTACGAATTCGGAGTCACTAACGAAATAATGATTTCATAATGAAAAATCAAAGCAATACAATGTAGTTTAAAGATGTTATGTTAACCTTACTTACACCTACAAACATATTCGTAATCACTCAAAAAAAAAAAATTTTCTCGAAAACAGTTCAAAGAATCTTCTATGGTAACTGTTCGCCTTGTGAGCTGGCGACAACAGCGGTGGAAAAAATAGTTGTAAACGCTAATACACAGATATATATTCAAAAGTGGAATTGCTTTACTTAATACCAAATTGTAAATTTTCAACTGAAATCAGATTGATTGCATACCATAAAATGAAGTGCTTACAACTTTAATACAATTACCTGGGATATATTTGGAAACTATGGAACATATTTATTATTTCATATATTTCAATGCACCTTATACAAAAATTGGCCTTTAGAGGGTTATGTGGATTTTGACGGGTAAAATAATGCTTATTTTACCAAACTTTTTCATATATTATATTAAATGAGTTAAATGAGCATAGCATATGAGAGAGCATATATTTTTGGAGTCGCCGCCCAAAAAGTGAGTGTAAATCAAATCGCTTCGTAGATGAATATATGTCGTGAATAATCGAAGTATTTGGAACAAATTATATATCAGCAAAGTTGCAAACACTTCAGTATAACCTTAAGTATAATTTTTACCAATAATTGCCTTGAAAAAATTATTGTGATCGAAGCAAAAAACCATTGGAAAAGAGAAGGGATCATCCTAATAAAAAAATTGTTTCAATAAGATCACTTCAGAAGTTTCTGAGAAATCTTGAACACAGACTTTGAAAACGATGCTTGAAAAAAACACGAAAAACTATTCTCTATACCTCCTATACTTTTATTGTGATTGCGTCAAAACCTTGCGCAAATATTGCAGACATACCGTTATATTTAAAAATAAAATAAAAAGATGACTTTTGAGATTTCAAAACCCACGTAACCCCTAACAGTATGCGTCCATATTCCTTTGCCATTATAAAACTGCAACTTCTTTAAATTGTGTGATGGCATTTAAAATATGCCTTATCTAACTTATGCATCGCCAATTGCGGCACGCGTGCTCTTCGCCACACATTAGTCCATTATGCTCTGGGCATCCACCCACGCATACACACAGACACACATTCAATATAGCATTTAAGGCGCAAATATTTGAGCAAGTGCGCAATCCGCCCTGGAGCGTGTGACCTCTTTCGCTCACAAGTTAAGGAGTATAGCATTACGCCGCAACAGTCCGCAATATACCGCGCTGGGCACAAGAATCGACAAATATTCCCGTGCCGGGGTGCTCATACATAAACTGTATTGGAAGCTGTGTATTGCCATACTGGGCACACAATCTCTATGCGCCTGTCGAGCGGAATTGGAGCAATGGAATTTGAGCAGCGACATGTCGCATGCCGATGTGTTGCCTGTGGCTAGATCACACACAATATTGCAATAAATATGTTTGTGCGTATGTGCATTTTCGGTAGGTAAGTAAAGGTGTGGGAACTTCACCTCATACGAGTATTGTGCAACTGGCGCATATAGTACGAGTATAACAACAACAACCATAAACATTATTATTGTTGTCCCCTTAAAATTACGCTTGCCGGCATATAAGTTTTAAAGAGCTGGTTGGCAAATATGTATATTAATGCATACAATTTCAACTGTGTTATCACACAAAAAGCGCATAAAATAGCAGAGAKTTGTTGCGCTCGCACACTATCCTAGATGCAACTACCGAACAATATTATAAAATGTTGTAGAGCCACATGGGGCATATAGAAATGTGCTTCTTATTTGGAGAGCTTTGAGTGGGGAGTACCGTGCTACCACTTGTTTCAAAATGTGAATTCAATATATGAACTGGTCGGCACTTATGCGTATGGTACTTTTTGAAAAGCACATAAAATAGTTTACTTTTGAATATTTATCCTTTTAGTTGCCTATATGTTGTTATAATTCAGTTGGAATTATGCTTCTCAAATCTACACTTATTGTAGGAACAAGGATATATTTTGAACAAATGGGAGGTGGGGGCTTCGGGGATGTATATATATCTCTTGAAGGTTAAATAATTTTTGTATTCTCTTTACAAAGAAGACGTTACTGTATATCAAAAATCCGCTAAAACCAAAGACTTAATGCTTAAATGCCCGCAAACTCCAATCCACAAGCAAACCTTGAGGAAAATTATATTGATATGTTTTTTGATTAAAAGCGGATGCCAAATACAGTCCCAACTAACTAAAAAAAAACACGCTGTACATAGAATAGGTAATTTTTCAATGTTTCATGAATTTCACCTCGTGATCTACTCACTGGCTTTCTGCCAAATACGCTTAACCAAGTTTTTCGAGCTGAGACTGCTACCATATTACTCAACTCCTTCTTTCCTAAAAGTGGAATTCTTTCAGATATACCAACCTGAACTAATTTTATGCCGCGCTCTCTGTTGGCGTTTTTTCAAGGCCTAATAACCATTTCTTCAAGTATTCTTGGAATCGCCTGGATAGGCTTGGAAAACTCATTTCGACTACATACGCCGGTACCCTAAAACGGACAAATTCGTGCGCTTTTTTGTTTCTTCCATATCTATTTGTCAGGAAACTGATTTTCTATCTGTTTACTTGTTCTTAAGCAGTGAGGCCTATAGCCTCAATTGCTGGATGTCCACTTGGCATTTTCTCCTAACCCTGAGGATGTGGGATAGTAGTAAATAGCTCTAGAATTGTAATAATGTACCTTTTTCATAGTTTCTTTGATGAAAACTTTAGTTTGTCTCCTTTCAACAAGTCAAAAAGCATTTTCGGCCAGAGTAGAACGAATAATGCTCATTGAACTACTAGCTTTTGGCAAGACTCACATCGTTTAGGCGTCCTAATTGAACACGCATTGGTCTTATTGGCATTCATGTGGTGAGTCTAAATATTTTGAAGTACGCAATTTGTCGAAGTGAAATGTTGCTGAGATGAAAACATCTAGACGCTTTCTGATTCACTATTGAAGGATTTCGGTTGCGTTTAATACTTTCTACGAACCCAGCAGAGTTGGCTGGGGTAGATATTAGCCGGCTCAATAACCGTATGGCAGCCTCCAGATGCTTTGTCTCTATGCAACTGTCGTTTTGAGCCATACTTAGGGAGTTCTGGGAAGTAAGGGACAAGTTTCTCTAGCTGTCCAAATAGGACGGTTTTTGGAATCACGAAAAGTCAGCCTATTTATCAAACCTAACTTAATAATTTGGTTCTTCTGCTCTGTGGGTAAGCCTTATAGGGTGTACGTTTTCAGTTCATGTACGGCGAATCTATGAAATTGGTGGGATGGGGTCTCAGATATCCTGTCTACACTGTCGATATACATATGAAATTCTGTTTATCATTGCTTATAAAACCAATCTTTTTATTTGCTCATATTTCGCTGATTTAGCAGTGCATTTTTCTCTTCGAAGCTGATGCAATAATGCCGATAAATGGACGTCGTCGTTGTGTATGATGAAAAGTGCAATGAAAAGAATGGAGTATATGTATACACAAATACTCTAACTCACACAACAAGTGCAGATATGTAAATATTACAAGGCGCATTATCATAATAGCAAGTAAACACGATGTTTACTGTGGGACAAACCGCTGTTAACATTTGTTAACACCGTTAAATATTATGTATACACAAAGGAATATGCAAGGTAGCGTGGCTGTGGTTAGCAGTGAACATCGCGAGTATACTCTTGCGGCATAGAAATCACCGACGTGTCATGATAATAGTCGTAATAATATTTTCATAAGTAGTCTTTGCCGCTATCGAGCGTTTTTCCACCCAGCTATTGTTGCCAGCCACAAGGTATAGTGCGCTTAATGTTGTAAAAGAGTAAAAAAACTGCCACGGATATGCCTGGCGTCAGCAGCCGCAGATGCACAGACAACAATAGAGAAACCGGTACATGCCACGTATACAAAAACAGAAAATAGAAAATTCAAATTTTTTGTTCAAAGAGAGAAAAGTGAAAACAAAAGGCGCAAAATAAAAAAATAAAATCAAATGCAAGCCAAATTCAAACGCGCCATCTCCACACACACACAGATGGGCGAACACTGCCTGAAAGGAAGGCATCACTTTCCCAGCGCATCCGCTGCATTCACAGACAAACGGAAAAATCACCGCACACTCATATTTCCGTTGCAGTATGCCTAGGCGAAAAAACGTGTGAAGAAGTAGCACTTAATGACTGTTTTGTTGTCTTCTCTTTTTTTTTTTTTTTGGTTTTTAATGGCTTTGTATGACCTCTGCGCGCGGTTGGTACCGCTTTTGTCGTGCTGTGCGCCCATAAGTATGTTTTATCAGCGAGAGTGTGCGCTAGTATTACGTAAATATGTTACATAACTACATTTTCATGTGAGCGTGCATCTACGCACCTACGTTAAACGCCCTGAATCCACCTACTAAGCAGTAAAAGCTTCGTCAGCGCACACACACGCTTGCACATAATCATTCGTTCATAAATGACTGTCATAAAAATAGTTTGCTTAACATTTGTTAAACTTATCATATTAAAAATTTTTTTAAGTTTCTAAAATTTAAGTTTTTTTTTAAATTATATTTTATACATTTGTTCTCCTCAACACTCTCTTAACTACATATATGCTATTAGGTATGTAAGTACTAGCTGCTCCTCTACTAAATTTCACATAAATAGTTTGTGACCCATAGCTGAAACTATATTACTTCAAAATATAGCTTCAGATTTTTTATCTTAAATTTTTTTTTCTTACAACAAAAAAAAACAATATATATATATATATATAAACTTTTCAAAAATTATTAAATAAACAGAACTTATTTGAGTGCTTTTACAGGAAATTTGTGCAGCGCTTTCGTTGTGCATGCTTAGAGCTACCTACTTGCTATTCATAGCATTTTAGTGCGGTTAATATTAGATTTTAGTGAGTACAGACTAGTAGCTTAAACGAATATTTGCCGATAGTCGAGCGTTTAGTTATAAAGTGAGGACGCTGGTGCTGGTGCTTGTGCTTTTCTTAGTCGTGTCTGCTTAGAAGTAAAGTTTGTTACTAGTAATATATTTTTGGGAGTAAATACGGAGACTATAAGGAAACATAGCTCTAAATTATAAATTCGGTAGCACCGAAGTTATATCCCTCTTTACAAATAGAAAGGATTCCATACAAGGACTTGATTTTTATGGGTCAGTTTGTATGACAGCTATATGTTATAGTGACCCCATCATGCCAAATTTCATTAATAAATATTTTCAAATATAAAAGTTTTCCTTATAAGGGCATGATTTTCAACGTTCAGTTTGTATGGCAGCTATATGCTATAGTCGTTCAATGTTGGCGGTTCCGACTATTGAGAATCTTCTTGGGGAGAAAAGGACTGAAGAGAAATGTCATAAGAGCGGAAAAAATATGGCATAGTTTGCTGGGTGTTATCCGTCTCTGGGCAAGCATCTATATGTCGACTAGTGCGTTAGAATCTGCTATTTTTATCGATTGTCCAGTGATAATTTGCCGCTTCAAAGATTTGAAGTGTGAATATGTTTGTGTTGGCGGTGCGAAAATGAGTTTCGAACAAAGAGCCAACATTAAATTTTGTTTTAAAATTGGTAAAACTTTTACCGAAACATTTCAACTGATGAAACTAGTTTATGGCGATGATTTTCTATCCCGTAGCAGAGTGCAAAAGTGGTTTCAAGGTTTTCAAAGTGGTCGTGAGTACATAAATGACGATCAACATGTGGGCCAATCAAAATCCGTGATCACCGGAAATTCCATCGAAACTGTGTGTGAATTCATAAAAAATGAGCCGAAATCATTATTGAAATTAATGGAAATGTAATTGAACTTCTCCAAAACATCGATTTATTGCATTTTGACTGAACATTTGGGTTTACGAAAGGTGTGTGCTCGGTTTGATCCACACAAATTGACTGATGACCAAAAATTGTTCAGAACCCACGACGCCTGTGAACGATTATTTGACCAAAAATCACATTTTAACCATTCACCACTCCCCGTATTCAACTGATATGGCACCGTGCGACTGCTTCCTTTTCGGAAGCATGCATTTGCCATGAAAGGCATTATGAGACGCAGAGGCCATTCAAAAGGCTTGCATCGGCATATTGGCGACCATACMGACCAAYGAGCTAAAACACTCGTTCGAAATGCTTTTTTACCGTGCAAAAARCTGTATTGAAGCRGAAGGAGACTATTTTGAAAYAAATRTGAAAAAARTGCGATAAAAATTATGTAAGTATCTGTTTAATAGTTTTATTGTACTTAGAGCTAATAGTGCCAAAATAAATATTATGCTTTTATTTTACATTTGATCGAAGGGACCAGACTTCTTTCAAAAGTAATAGCTTTKTCGCACAGTTAWATTAATTTAGTACATTAAGATTAGATTTAAGAAASCTGTTTCTCTTTTACATGCAGCCGGCTTCTCGATGAGCTATAAGCTCGATTAAAGATCAGCTATTTTTCATTTGATTTGCTTCATTTTCATCAGCTAATTGCTATTTTATCAATAAAGATGCCCAAATTTACAAACCCGCACAGTTGCATTTTAGTTTCCTCTGGATTTGTATTCGATTAGWCATTAATGTAGTAAATTAAGATTTTTGTATTGTATGGTAAATCGTCCTTAATTAACGCTTTAATCGAATACAGACCATTTAAYTAATAAACTAACTCCTGTGCGAAAAGGCTTTAACATATATAATCATTTGTGTGCGTCAGAGATACTTCAGGGGGAAATTTTATAAGCAAAATATTTATGGGAGTTACTACAAATTTCCACTACCTATCATTCTCATCCTGTCTCTTATACACATCTAGATGTGTATAAGAGACAGCATTTGTTCTCCTCAACACTCTCTTAACTACATA
>NW_017535642.1:147127-148612 GCF_001853355.1 Bactrocera latifrons | reverse complement strand
GAAGTCATAAACTCCAAGAAATCATATGAAGTATATGTATGTATATTGTGTTCAAGACTCTCATTAAGTTAGGTAATATTTAGGTATGTATTTACACAAAAATATACTACAGCTACAATTTAGTCATCCTTTGTATGCTGCTACGCACATCTGTTGCTGCAACATCGTCTCTAACCAAAGATATCTCTATTCATGTTTAAATTAAAAAAGTTTTGCACCGCAGACGCAGTTCGGGCGAARGTGCAAATGTGCGCAGTATATTTTCACTTTTTAAAAATAAATAAGAACCATTTAAATGTTATACATATTTATGAGTGAAATTACTGAATATGTTGCCACACATACTCTTACAAGCATAGATGTGTGTATGTGGCCTCACCGCGTTGCTGCGCTTAGCAGTGCTCATATCTCATTGCCTCTTTAATTAATTAAGAGTTAAGAGCTTTAATACTGGCCTGAAGCAGAGATGATGAAAAGAACGGGGTTGCATGGGGCGGCGGGTAAACAAAGATGCAAGGTAGTTAAGTATAAAAAGTCAGCAAACGAATGGAAGGAAAAAGTGTCATTAGCGTTGTATTCAACGGCCACACATGGTAGGCGTGGTACTTAGCTATTGGGGRCATAAGTATGCTACTAAAGCGAGGAAACACGTGGGCGTATGCGTTTCTGCAATTAATGCGCTGATGAAAAAAACGAASGTGTGTGCGTGGGGCATAATGTAAACAATGATGTATAATAAGTTATAATTTTGTTAAAATGCATAGTTATCTACATATGAAGGTGTACATATACTTATATATGTATGTAGATATATATTTGTGCGCATWAATATGTCAAAGCAGTTGTTTGTAACTAATGTGTGGCTCATGTGAATGTATGTGTGTGTGCATGCTTGTTGTTGGGTTGGGGCGGTGTGCTTATGCAAATTTCCAACGGCTGTGCAAATACTTAAACGCCTAATGTAAACTAGAAGGGCACATATTCTTTTCTCGTATATATACATATATACATAAATAGYGAGTAGTGTGCTTAATGTGGTTGCTTATTGTTGATTTTTGTGCTTGACAGTGCTTGTGCTTGGTGCTGGGTGCTTCGGAGGTATGAGTGTGTTGAAGGTGAAGTGTTTAGATGAAAGTGTGCGGGTGCGGGTTATGGGAATTTGATAAATGGGTGTAATATGAATGGAATTAAGATAGAGGGCATGGAGATATTGAAGTATTTTTCGATCCAAATTATCGGTAAAATATATTTAGGTTACTGGCAAAATGTCAAGCCATAAATGAAAATAGGTTAATGATTCATAAATAAAATTTTTTAATCGTATTTAATGTAAATGTATTAATGTTACAAAATAATCGGTCTYCTGTCCATTTGCTATAGGTCTGTAGTAACTGTTCTCTAAATGTCAATCTTACTGTCAGTGTCGCTCTTAATGGTCAGTATCGCCCTTAATTATATACTCACAACATATCTTTTCTTCACTGT
>NW_017535642.1:123947-146161 GCF_001853355.1 Bactrocera latifrons | reverse complement strand
TTTACTCACCAAGTGTTAAAACACATCCTTTCACTCAGGGTCAGCCCCAAATATTTGACTATCGTCAGATATCTGATGCTGACCTCATTCACRTGGACAATCGGTGGAYGAAMCGACGACAATCTGCGCTTAAGCAGYATTACCACCGTTTTTTCCCTCGATATGTAGTTGTCACAGTCTAAAAGAAATTAGTCCGCTTAATTACTTACATTTTTTATAAATTAAATTTTTTTTATTTATTATTGCTATTTGCTTCAATCTTCGCCGATAATTTGTTCAAAAAATATATATTTCACAAAGTAGGAAGTATTTTAAGGATTTTGGATAAAGAAGTGCAGCTGACATAGAACAGTTTACAGACACTTATAACTTAGGCGAGACTTCACTTATAAATTTGGCAACAAACAAATACGAAAGAGCATAAAAAATAAAAACTCTATGAAATGGCAAATAAGTTAAATGGTAGTAATTAATTATAAATATTAAATGTATGTATACAAATACGAACAAATACATTTTCTAAATAATATATTATATAATATAATTATATATATATGTATGTATAAAAGCTTTAAGTTTAGTTGTCAATTTCCAAAACCAACTCTAGTGCTATGTTTATTTCATAAAAAAAGTTGTTGCAATTTTTTTTTGTTTTTTTGTATTTTTTTCAAAGGTAATTCTGCTGTCTCTTATACACATCTAGATGTGTATAAGAGACAGATATATATGTATGTATAAAAGCTTTAAGTTTAGTTGTCAATTTCCAAAACCAACTCTAGTGCTATGTTTATTTCATAAAAAAAGTTGTTGCAATTTTTTTTTGTTTTTTTGTATTTTTTTCAAACAGACCTGGCTTTGATCGAGACGACTTTCCCACCGACTGGCATATTTTCCTTGACGTAAATCGGCCCATACACCGTATTGTCCCATACGGGCGGATTATTGGCACGATCGACTACGTCGATTTGCACCTCGACGGTACGCGACAGCGGCGGGTAGCCTTTGTCCTGCGCCATTGCCTCTAATTTATATGTTTCACGCTGTATGGTACACACACATATACATATACATTTACATATATATATATATATATATATTTGGATTATTGTTACACACACATATAAATTCGTACAGTAGCATATCAGGCGCGTTGTGTGTCACATTGGCATATGATTCAAATCGTGTTTTCAAAAATTGTTTAGCATTCATTTTATCGTTTATGATTTTTTTTTTGAATGAAGCGTCGCAAAAATGTGGTTATGGTTTAACGATTTGATTTTCATTTGTTTTTTTTTTGAAATTATAAAAAAGAGGGCAAAATACAAAAATTATGTATATTTTTTGCATATAAGTTGTTAACTTTAGCAAAGTTGTTGAGTTATTAAGTTGGTAAATTGCTTAAAAAAAGTATACCTTTAACCAAAAAAAAGTATCAAAAGCGCCAACAACCGAACGGATAAATAATGTACATAAGAATTATATGCTAACTTGCAAACAAAAAAATCATATACATGGAATTCCAAACTAAATAAATTTACAAAAAGTTTTGTTAAAAATTAAAATTTCACGCAAAGTGGTGAAAAGCAAAAAACTTTATTGTATGTATAATTTTTTTTACTATATTTTCTAAGGCAGTGCAAATTATTTTCGTTGATTTTCGTTAAAAACAATGCGCTTTGTTTTTGTCTCGATCCTAGCCCATAAAATTTTAACAGCGTAAACAAATGTAAAATTTGTAAATTAGCGAAAAAAAACTAAAAAAAAAAAATTATGAAAAAATAAAAAATTAAAAATTTGCTAATAAACACTAAGCATATATAAGAGCTTAGCCTCAGTTTCTTATGCTAAATACGGCAAACTAAAATCGTAATAAATTATAAGATATAAATACGCTTTTAAAAAATGTTTTGTACACCGTAATACTTGTTTACTARTTATTAGCATATGCATATTGAAGAAAAGAGCGTTTTTGAATTATGGAGAGTTATAATAAAAATAAGTGTAAAAYAAAACTATGTAAAAGAAATAAACACAATACGTTTGTGCATAGTAAGAATATTGCATATTTTGTAAATATTCACTTAAAATTATTCCACTTGTACCAATGAAACTAGAAAACACTAAAATTGCGTACAGAATTTATACAGATCAAAGCATTCAATGGCATTGYTTTTCAACAGTTTTCTTCAAAACAACGTTAATAAACAAATCAGTTACCTGAAGCTTGGTTAGTACAGCCGCAGGCGGCATAAGTRAACCCTAATAACAGCCTAAACATAGTTAAAAGTATGATTATATGCAATTCCTCGATATAAAAGCGCTAAACTCCAGATTCCTAAAACACATAATACCTTTCCGTTAGCTGCTATTAGTTTACCAAACCCAAATATAAACTTCAAGAAATGGTATATTTGTTATACATATGTATGTGTCGTTATTAAATAAAATAATTTTTTTTTCATAAGTGGCGTGTAAATTTTCTGTGTAAGCAATATTCATMAGATGTAACGGCATCACATTATGACTTGGGTTTCGGAGCGTAGCGTGAATTTATTAAATTTCCAATTCGTTTGAGGATATGTGGGAAGCACGTGTCCAATACAAACTGTTTTTTKKTTTTTWATTTTTCTTTTTTCAATTTCTTTGGAGCGAGGAATCAACGTTGAGAGCAGAGAGCAAGGAGAGAGCAGTGAAATTAATATGCATTTAATGCTATTCGTATTTATAATCATCTTTTCTTTATTTCTCTTTTAAGGCAGTGACAAAATTCAAAAATCCATGGTGAACGTAACGCCGCGTTGGTGTTACCGGCTGGCAAGCAKGCCAGTGCTGCCATGCAAAGGTTATATTACACCACAATGACAGTTTTAGACGCTCACCGCACAGCAATGTTTCGAATGGGCAGTGGTGTTTTCGCCTTTGCACACAGCGTACGGCGCTAGCACCAACAAAAATATCCCTGTTAAGGAATTTGTTACAAAAAATCTTTTACGTTCACGCAAAAGCTGCCGTTAGTTGCTTGCAAATATMGGTTAACATTACATTAGAGTATGCAGTTTAAAAGTATGTTAAAGTAAGTGTTACTAAAAGTTAGTATGAAAAGGAAATTTATTGTGTATGGTAGTATATGTTCTGTAAGTAAGTTCGACAAGCTTTTTTCTAACGTAGTRGTTATGTTAAAAATACAGGTAAATATTTGATTTATTTGGTTATTTTTGTTGYAAGTAAGTAGCACTTTGTTAGGTAGTAACTACACATATGTTATGCAGCTTGTCGACGCTTGTGTACAGTTAGAGCGCTATATATATACAAACCTTGCCTTCACCGATGTTACAACCGTACCCACAGTGACATTTTCGCGTATATGTATTGGACCGTATATGCTCTTATCCCATATTGGCGGCTTGTTATTGCGGTCGACTACATCTAATTCAACATCGACATCGGCATAGGATGGTGGCTCACCACGATCCGAGGCGCGCACCCGTAAACGATAACGGTCACGCTATTATGTGTGAGTGTATTGGTTATATTTTACCGTACGTTTAAGTTACATTATGTTAACAGTGTGGTGTCAAAGTGTTGTCGTTGCGTAGAAAGAAAAAATGGGTTTTTGTGATTATGTTATGAAGAATCGTAAAAATTATTTAACAGTCTGTAAGAAATTGGCTTATGAGTTATTTTGTTTAGCAGTATCGCTTGGGTAACAACGGAACTCTATTTTAGTTTAGACCGAATAGTGGTGTTAAATGTATGAAAGAGCTTTCAGCTAGATTAATTCTTTTACACGAAAGTTTTCGGCTAACGCTACTTTTCATTACGTTTAATACGAATACGTTTATTATTTGATGCTTCGTTAGTGTGTGGTGTGTGTTTTTGCTAATTTGATTTTACGATAGACTTGTGGCACAGCAGAGAACATACGATATACGTTCTCTGTTTGTTGTTGGATGCAATCGTTCAAATTTTGAATAGTGAACTGCGTTTAGTTAGTTCGTTGGTTAAATTGTGTATTTCAACAGTCTTCGGCTAATGAAAGTCAGCAAACTGTGTCTACGTTATTTTGGCGTATTTAATTGTATATAATATTATATAAGCATACAAAAAAGAATAAAACCAAAAGTTACAAATTATATTGTACTAATTACATGACAGTAAAACAAAATGAAAATAATGAAAACTTAAATAAAATTAGTTTAATGATTGTTCATCAAGACAATTAGACAACGTTTAGGTTAGTATTATTTTTCGCCAATATTTTGAACTCAATATATAATTATTTGAGAGATGTATATGTATATCAATACCGTTGGGGAATTGCGTCTGAAGAGCAGAGCGTCGATAACTAAGGCGTAATGGGCGATTCGGCGGAGTAAACGTAGCTGAAGGCTGAATGCCGTGAGGCATAATTTTTTGTTCCAACAGTTAATTGTACGACGATCTTGATGGAAGCATGGTAAAGGAAATCAAAACGCGATGGAATGAGCTATCTGGGTGAAAAACTGCAAAAAGGCATGTAGACCGGTAGAACGGAAGTACACAAAACTCCTATTGGCACTCGATAGAAGAGACGGTAGGAAAATGATGGGAATCTGGTGGTGATAAATGCCTACAGGATGGGGCCGACATATCGTGAAGACTGCAGGAATCCTCTATAGCAGGGCACCAGGGAAACAGTGGAACATGTCTTGTGCACTTGTCACGCATTGGCGAGACTACGCTGTAAGCATATGTGGTCGCCAAGGTACGGATATGATACTCTGAAGGAGGTATCGATAGTGAGGCCGCAGAGTCTATTAAAATTCACGTATAACGACTGCTCTTGAACTTAGCAACTGAACCCCATCTGTTATWGCAAAAGACCAAAACTGGTCTATGYGTGGCTTATTGGCCTAACCCTAACCTAATTGWATGAAAAAKTTATCTGAAAAAGAGTTATTATAGTTAGATATATTTTTGGGTTTAAAAGAAAAACAATAATTCAGAATTCCCTTTTCAATATTATGTCGTTAAAATTGGGCAAAATAGATTTAAGTCAGTGATGTTAAAAACTAATTTTGATATTAATTAGATACCTGAAAATCTAGCTTCTTCCTAGTTTTGGGGAATTTAGCAGGCCATTGCCCTATTGGCGTCCRTGCTGTAAAGTTGGGAATCYTTCCAGGCGCCATTTGCAGAAGCTGTATGTAAGAAGCCGAGGTGGAAACAACTCAGCACTGCCTTCTTGACTGTCCCGCGTATGGGAGGTCAAGATTTTAGTACTTGGAAGCTCACTCACCGAAACTCACCGAACTGACTTGAGTGAAAATTAAACTCCTTTGCAAATTTGTATAGCTACAAAAATTTTTCTAATTTAGAATTCCGAATATATATACCTGTTTAGGTATTATAGTTTCAATATGTGCGCCAGCTAATATGGTTCCCTAAAATGAAATAAATCGATATGGATACTCTAGTGATGTGAAAGGTGTTAGGCATATTGCTCAAGAATGTTTGCAAGTATTGGAAGGCTCTGTGCAATCGATTGATTCTGGATGTCGCAGCCGAATTTGCTACTCAGTGACTTWTTATTGTTCTCGGACTTCAGAAAAAGCTCACTGGCACTATTATTAAGGATCATGAAACACTGAGTCTGAGATTTATTTTGAAACTAATTAAGTTTTTTTATCACAAAAGTTTTCACAATGGGTCTCCTAATGGCCTAGGTGCGTCGTTAGACAGCCACTCTACCAACCAATCTACTCTAAAATTTTTATTGAAAAATTGGCAGGTCACCATAATCGATGTATTCCCCTCGATAGGGCACAAGAGACTTTAGATCGCTGTGAAAGCCTCATTTCTTTGTCTTATTAACCTCGATGAGTGCATAATAAAGTCGAACTTTAGAAAATATTATGTGCATTTAATCACATGAAGTTCTCAGTCTCAGACAGACAGTTATTACTCGCAATTTGKATTGATTGCTTTGAATATAGTAAACATGACTTAACAACGACAGATCATTATTATAGAACCAATTGATTGACTAACTGATGCTAATCATMACAAGGCATAAGATATTATTATTAATTATTTCTAGAAGTATAATTATGTCGCAGAAACTCTTCAGCTTCACGAAAGTTTCCATCTAAATTATCACCCAAACGCGCCAATAATTATCGACTACATCTTCTATGCACGAAATTAAGTTTGATGAGATGGATCATTATTTGATTAGCCATATTTAACGGTTTGGTGAGTTACTATGCAACGGAGACTAAGTACAGTTACGACAAGCATAGAAATAGATAAGCATCACCACTTTCGGAACATGAGGTACATTTGTATACGGAAGTGCGATAGCATGTGCGTACATACATTGTACTTACTGGATAGCAACCCTGCATTGAGATGCAGCGCGTAGTAACGCACAATTGTTGTATATTCATAASAGTTTAAACATATGTGAAAGAAATCATTGATAAATGCTTTAGTTATTGAGTTTATTAAATATTCAACAGTAAAAATTAAATAAACAAAAACAACAAACTATAAAATAATGAAACTGAATATAACATCAAAAGGTGCAGTTAACGAAACAGAAAAGTAAACACTACAATTTAACACCCAAAAATCGTTATAAATTTTTATATTTTTTATACATTTTTTTATTTTTGAGATAGGTCTTTTCCCTTACATTTGTACACATGCATTCGCGATATTGAAAAAAATACTTGAACCACAAAAGTTTTGGCTGACCTTCAAAAAAGTTTTGGACCGCCGAACTTTAACTTTCGCGTAATCGAAAAAGTTCAAATAACACCTGAAGTGATAAAAATTGGCAAAAATACGATTTTAGTTGTACAAAAATCCAGTATAACCAAAATGTTAGTTGCTACTTACTAACAAAAAATATGCATTAATCACAAAAACAAGTAAGTAGTACAAAAAATCATTTCAAAAGCAAAAATAAATGTGTCGTTTATATTTTTTTTCTTAGCGAATACGTCTGTTTTGAAATAAGCTGCAATACGATATACGAAAAAATGTCATCGTTCTTGAGCATAATTTTTAAAACAGTTGCCGCAGTTAAGTCTCGAGTGTTTGGTTTTGTTTTGCTAACTGGAGTGTGCTGTTGCAGTGTGGAAAATGTCACTTTTTGTTAAATACATACATATATTAAAAATGTTAAATCTCAACYATTTGTTGGTGTTTGAGACACAAGTGTGTGTCTTCTAATTTATTAGTACCTCAACCTCGCTTTACAAAACGGCCGRCCTAACTTTGCTATAAACTACATACTAAGCACTGCAAGCGCCAAAAAACACCAAAGTTGCCAGTTTTCGCCTATTTTCTTAATTATTCTACTGGGCTACATAACTATGGGGTTTTCAAAAATATTAAAAATCTATTTGTAATGTTGTTATTATAAATTTATCTTTTTTATGTAAATAACGCCGCCACCGATAGCGTGCGCGTATATGGGAAGCTATAAACAAAATTCTAACTTAGAATTTTTTCCTTGCAAAAGCATTCTTTGTTGAAAACTAAAAATCAAGGGGTATGCTGCTCTTTTCAATAAAATTTCTSTGAACTAACCAAAAAGTGAAAGTAAGCTTAAGGTTATTGCACTCATATTCAAAAAATTTAATATCTTTTTTTAACATTTGGCATAACTTGCGCCTTGTATGAGCAGAAAAGGC
The DNA here is from genome assembly GCF_001853355.1 of Bactrocera latifrons. NCBI lineage: Eukaryota > Metazoa > Arthropoda > Insecta > Diptera > Tephritidae > Bactrocera > Bactrocera latifrons. The sequence goes on along the minus strand of NW_017535642.1, from coordinate 138,479 downwards.
ATTTTGCATTTCTTTTCTGATATGCTTTAAAAAAATTTGCACTGCATATAGTTTCATTCGAATGCATTTTCAATTTGTTTATCTCTTAAAGATATTTATGTGTTATATACTATTAAAATAAAAATCAAATAATATACTTTTACATGAATAACATCGAATAGCGAATTTTCTGTTTGGTGAAAAAACTCAAAATCAGACTTTCAATGGAACATAGGTTGGTGCATAGTAAGAAAAACAACTCAAATAAAAATTGTAATGAAASAAAAGTTACCAATCATTGCAAATTTTGCTTCGAGAATTACTTTAATGTATATGTAGAAAATAATTTTGTCAAACTAAGGCGTTATTAATGACCYATACCACGCTTACGTGGCATCAGTTATGGCATTAAATAATTGAAACTTAAATTCAGCGASCTTGGTTTAAGTTTTTCTTTGGTTTTTGTCGCCTAAATCATGCCAGTTTACGAAATGTTAGTAAAACRATAAAATGAAAAGTTCTTAAAACATAAAAGTACATTTGAAAKAATAAAAATATCTAAATTCATCCGTTTAAATACTTGTTAGTTAAAGCAAAACAAATAGTTTTAATTAAAAGTTAAAATGAAATATTGAAAAATAAGTCAAATGTCAGACTATAAATGTGCATTGGTAAACGAATAACTTACGTCAAGTGGCTTCTTCAGCACGATCCAACCCGACTCTGCTTGTATGTCAAAATATTCCAAATCATTGGGATTAAATGGCGCACTCAAGCTGTACACGATGGCGCCATTGTTATCGGCGTCCTCATCTGACGCGGAAACGCGCAAGATATTTGTGCCAATACTGGCGTCTTGTTTCACATTTTCCACGTATTTCTGTCAATTGAATTTATTTATGAGYAACTTTCCAGCGAAAATTTCATGTGTATTTACCTGTCGATCAAATAATGGTGGATTGTCGTTAACATCGGTGATTTCCACCGTGAACGAGCACACGCCCTCCAAGCTGGGCTCTCCCTGATCGGTTGCTTTGACAGTCACTGACACGAATTTACCGTCGTCACCTTCGCGATCGAACACTTTGTTGGTTGATACTTCGCCGGTTTCTTCGTCGACTGTGAATTTCGTGCCTTTTTGATTCGGCTGTTGCACGATTGAATACTTGACCTGAAGGAAAGCATATTTTAAAAGTTGTAGAACTTAAAATTAATAAAAATAATAATATAATTATAACTGGTATTAACTGCATAATAAGCTAAATTGTACTACAAAGACTGACAACTGTGTGGCATATGAGATCTACTTTAAGTCTATATTTGGTAAAATGTTTAAGCAATTAAAAGTTGAAATTTTCCTCATTAGCTAATTCATTTACAAATATATGCCTACCATATATTAAGGTGGGTTAGAAAACGTATATTTTTTTTTTTTTTTGGCTTAGTGATTAGACATCTCTAAGAAAATATCTTCAAGTATATGCTCTTAACTGGATTGAGAAGTTCCTCTGACTAACAGTTTTCTATTTTTTCTTATTGTCCRATAAAAAATTCATAACTCGCTCCCAACTACTTTAAAAAATAACTTATTTAACATATTCTTAAGAAATTGTGTGTTTCACWTCGCTCTTCTTACCTTACGCTTATTACTCTACTAAAAATTTCCTTCATATTATTTACTCATTAATTGCAAGAGCCTGCTTAGATTTGTATTCACTAATGAGGACATAATTAATTCACTACCAAGTTTCAGAAAAGCATAAAAAATTACAATTAACTTGCTTCTGAAATTGCGGTAATACGTTTTATTCGAATAACAAAAGAGAAAATGTGCTATGACCGCGCTCAAGTGCTCTTCATTTTGGCGGCCAATCATTCACTGAGCTTAATAACCTGGTCAAGTACACTTACGCGCAAATATACTGACTTTCGCCTTCCTCGCTTCTATGGCAGTCTATTGTTATCGCTTGAGTGTTTATAAAATCCTGCGAGTGTACGCTTTGAGTATTTGGTTAGTGGCTCATTCACTCGACCACTAAATTAACGGTGTTGAKTCGAGCCAAGTTGGCTCAGTTCATATTTAATGTTTGACTTTATTAATTGGCTACATAAATTGCAACTACAACAATATACGTTTCACCTTAAAGGAATTTGTATTGTGCCTTGTTTAACTAATAGCTTGMTGTTTTCGAACAGGCGCTTTGCCAAACACAACCAAAATACTACACCCCCATTTTCAGCGTTTTCTTTATTACTGCTTTCTTGTTGTACTACATGAAATCGCGGATATTTTATTAGCATTAATGACAATGTATTTTGAAATGCTCGACACCCGGCTTAAAATTGCATTGATTTCATTCACTACATTTGCTAGTATCTACCATATAMATACCTGTCCATTGACGCCTTTGTCCTCATCGGTGGCGACCACCTTTATCACAGGACTGCCATTGGGAGCACCCTCYTCCACTTTTGGATAGTAAGTGCCGCAATCTTTAAACACAGGCTTATTGTCATTCACGTCGGTTATAAACACCACAACAACAGCGGTGGAGGTGTGTATGGTGTGATCACCATTAACACAACACGAACCATCATCCATAGCSGTCACGTTCAATTCATACTTATCGCGATCCAATGATATGGCCTTATTATGTAACCGTATTACACCGGTTATGTCCTCTATAACGAATTGGCCAGACGATGTGCCACCACCAACAAAACCGAAGCGTACATTATCACCGTCCTTATCGGATGCCACCACAGTGGTGACAAGTGTGTTAGGTCCTGCATTTTCATCCACATTCGGTGTATAGACTTGCTGGGAGAATTTTGGTTCTTCGTCGTTCTTATTTTTCGTGTAGACACGTACAGTGGCAGTGCCAGATTTCGAAGGTTCACCTTTATCTTTTGCTGTCACAATGAATTCATAGTAGGCATTGTTGTTGTCGGCATCGAGTTGTTTATTATTGACAATAATGCCATTCGAATCGACCGCAAAGTGATCATCCGAAACTAGATATTCAATTTCTGCATTTGCRCCCGAGTCAGAGTCCATTGCTTTCACGCGCAGTATACTGGTTCCGAGCGGTATGTCTTCGTCTACGTTGTGCGCTTGGTAATCAGGCAATTCGAACTTCGGCGCATTGTCGTTTACATCGGTTACTCGAATAGTTAACTGTGGGGCGAAAAGAAATAAAAAAATGTAAGTTATACAATATTCAAATTATTCTTTGATCATAAATATGGAAACAATAAATATATCGATATTATAGTAGGCAGMACATGTACAAATAAAGAGACCAAGGGTTGTTAAGTAAGATATTAGATATTGCTGTACTGTATGCTCGAGTATGGATGAACCAATCTTTTACTGGTCTATTGGAAACTTGATTGTTCTAAGATTGGAAAGATCATAATTACTAATTTAGTTATATACAACAGACTATCCTCATTTCTCTTCAATCCATAYACATATGTTTGGGCTTTCCTCACTTAGTAAACAAGCTTCATGTGAAAGAACCCATTAAGGGGTTCTATAGAATTCAATACATAAAAATTTGTAAATAACGTAATCAATTTCTCATTTCTTTCTTCTCTGCTTTTATTATTGTACCATGCTTGTGTGGAAGGTTCAGRTTGGTTGCCATCGAAATCATCCAGCGGTAGACTCAGAAAACGATCAAATTTGTCTAACGGTAGACTCAGTAAAGATGCTTTTTCGACCGAGTCGAACTTTAGAGAAATCGGTGCTAGATGAGTGGAGTGTATTGGGCATGCAAAGCGGTGGTTAGAGTCATGCGGAGACTCAATGCATGTTGGACATATATTTGGTGTGGATAACTTCGAGTCCTTCATCATCTCTGGGTGATGGTTTGTCTTCAAAGTTGCCTTTCACTGGGGTCAAGTCGATGAAGGAACTGATGGTCGAGTCCAGAATCTTTAGCACCAACACGTTAATTCCATCTTGGCTAATTGATTTGGACGATTTAGCCTTATGGATGACACTCTGAACTTCCACATCGGTGAAAGTAAGTAGCGCAGCTGGCGGATAGAACTTCATTGAGCCTTGTCTGTTGAAGGGTGCAGTGCAAACTGCTTACTTAAAAAGTCCGCGCACTTTTTCGGGTTTAMATGCATACGCAGTTGAACATGAATTGAATTTCAACCCGATCGTTAATCTCTACGGATTTTAAAAGACCTTGAGACTAGACCAGAGCTTACTCACACCGGTGAAGAGGTCATAGGGCCTCAAGTAATTTCGTCCGCTAGTATTGATTTACAATTTGCGGAATCTCCAAATTGAGTTCCTTATTCGGTGATCACAGGGATCGGCATGCCGTAAGGTTCTTTCAGCCTGGATGAAGAAAGCGGTAGCAGTTGCGATCACCTTACGAAAATTATGTTCGTCCTTTAGAATGAGTAAAGCGGTAAAGGTGTTTTCGGTAAATTCAGTGAAGCCGACCCAGTTAAATTTATTAAAGTTAATAAAGATGAATTCGATATATGAATACTTAGTTCGAATCGTTTGACCGCTATCTTCAATGCAACCAGTTATATGCGATTTTTTTTTACTAACTTTACACACAAACCGAAAATAAGGACATTGAAACTTACATTTTCTCGACAACATATTTGCTAAGAAATGCATACACGTACCGACAACGTCATACAAATAGTATATATGTTGTAACCCATTTCTTTTTCACTTCACGCTTTTATTACCCTCCTTTAGTCGATATTATTGATAAATGAGCATTGAATGCGCTTTTTAACAATTTTAGTACACACTTGAGTGCATCTGCATCCAGGACACGCTTGTCCACACACAATATTATTTTCATACTTGCGCATGCACAGCCACTGTTCAGCCGCTTATAGCATGAAACAGCTCACAATTCTTTAACTGCTTTGCGAATAAAGACATACCAACGATATCGAGTACTCAACCAGCAGGTATATTTATTTTCATGGGTATATATATATATGTATATATGCGAGTGTGTGTTTATGTATATGTACATATATCTACTTACCTCAACGGATGTGGAGAAGCCACCCGAGTCCTCGGTGGCGGTGACTATCAGTGAGTAGACGTGTGGCTGTCGTAAATCCTCGAAATCCAATTCCTTCGCCAACTTAACAATACCCGAGGACGGACCAATGTTGAATGTACCAGCACCCTGCCCTTGCGCTTTTAATGTGTACCGTATTTCTCGATCCGCAAAAGATTTCGCCTTCACCGAGATGATGCTGAAAGAGAAGAAAGCATGATGTGGTGAGGTGGGTGTGCGAAAGTAGCTTAATATGTATTTATAAATAAGTATGTAAGATTGTATAATAATTTTAATATTTGTTGCAATGTTTTTCCCATCAGCGCACACAATTTTTGGCTACAAAAGTGCGCATAAAATGGAAAATAAATCGGGAAAGTGCCAGCACGCTGAGTGACGCTGACAACATTTATTCAAGCATACATGCTTACATATGTATGTATATACATACATGCTGTACGCTTTATTTTTTCTAGGTGTGCAGAACTAGTTGTAAGTAAGTGTGTGTGGCTTCACTTGAATGTGCATTTGTGTGCAAACATTTTTTTTTTTATAATTCAGGATATATCTCTATGTGTCCTTGCGTTTACATATTTCATTTCATATGAAATGCCATTTGACAGTTGTTTTCCTATCGGAATTTCAATGAGCCGAGCTTTAGTCTGTCAGTCGTACCCGTTCGCTCGGCTCGACTAACTGCTGCTCAGCTCACGCGCTCCTCTTTCTACGGTTCAATTTGTTTTCCTGCACATTTTCGTCTTGCACAACTTTATTGGAATATAATTTGCATATTTTATTATATCCTGCATGAAGGCGGTTCGCTAGGAGTAAAACGACTTTATSTATATCTCCATCCTTATGTAAGCGTGTGTGTAATTCTACATAGGTAACCTGCAGTGAAACATCAAACAAGAAAGGAAGATTGCACAAACAGCATAACAAGGGGCAAATTGCCTGATTATATTGTTATTAACGAAACTTGATTTCTCTACATATGCACACTCTATGCTTTGAAAGCATTTATAGTACACACATATGTACTATGTAGTATGTATGCATGTCTGCTTGTAATTTGTTCGGAAAATGTGTATATAGCCAACAATATCAAGATTAATTGCTTTTATTAAGTATTGAAGAGCTAGTGGTAATTGTAAAGCCGGTTTACCTGCTAAATTTTAGTGACCATTAAAATTAYATTAGAAATATAGAAAATATCTTTAAGGTCCAACGCAATAGAAAATCTTTTTTATTGAGCCTCCCATCAGATGGCGACGAAAACAATAGCTTGATTATCTCTATCAAACATAATTTACATATGTAGATAACCTTTACAACATCAACATTAAAATGTTTTACCTTTCATTCRATTTTAACAAATATAGATTATTTATTATTAAAATCTGCCACCTATAGACCTCTTCGCTGAAAACTGCGCAGCAAAATTGTCGGAACGACTACTGCCTGCAGGAGATTTACCATATAGAACTTTCGTGCAGCTCGGGTGGGTAGTGGTGGTTTGGCAAGTACCCATTACATGATCCCAATCTTCAACTGGGAATGAAAGCTCAAAGTAAACATAGAAAGTGATCGTTGACGTAAAGGTATGTTAGCTGSACGCAGCATTCCAATCATTTATACTTTTAAATTGCCGGATCACTGCAATATATTTCAAGCTGAGGTCTTTGCCTTCACTTCTACTGSGTGTAAGGTCACAAGGACATCGTGGGTAACATAATAGTGTACAAGAATGTCGAGAATGGTATACGGCTAACACCCAAAAACGTGACCAACATTGGAAAAMMCATGCATAGTCTGTTAAATAYGATATAAAATGGTAGATCGGAAGTACACAAAATTTCTATTGGCACTACATATAAGAGACTCTAAACAAATGATCGGAATACTAACTRGTCACTGTGTGGTGGTGACCTACRCCTGCAGCATGGGYYTGACAAATTGAGAAGACTGCAGAAAATGTCTAAAKGGAAACAAYGGAACATCTTTTGTGCACTTGATCCGCATTGGCAAGACTTCGTTGTCACCACCTGGGGTCGCTATGTTATGATACACTGGAAGAGATATCGATAGTGAGGCCACGCAAAATGTATACCATTGATAAATGTGAACTAAATTTGGAACATCGTTATAAAGTGATTTGAATACGGCAATAAAAATGGCTACAAGAGATAACTCAATCGTTATATAAAGTATCAGTCTTAGTATGTTGAATTTTTCTTGCAAAAATCCATCCATATACAAACTACTACTATCTTAATTTTCTTGGTGTACCCTTAAAGTGTATACAAAGTGATATATTTCGAGGTTCCCCATTTTTATGAAAAAAAAAAACACAAAAACTTCAAATTTAAAAACATTTTTGGACTTTTATATTTTGAAGAATATCCCTTTCAAATATTGGCCGCGATTACTCGGAAAACGAAGTGGAATTGTCCGCAAATACTTTGGACTTTACATACCCCGAAAGGAAAAAGTCAAACCGTCCTGGACAATGCAACGGCCCAAAACGTGAAATTATCTGCTCAAAGAAGTATTCTCTCAATGCCTTTATTGATTGGAGCGATGTGAGGGAAGTGTCACCGTTTTGTTGAAACCAAGTGACGCCGAGACCACTAACTTAAATTTCAGCCATCAAATAGTCGGCGCGATAACGGTCGCCATTGACGATCGCGTTCTCACTGGCATAATTTTTGAAGAAATAAGGACCGGATTTATAGTACGTTCTTACGGTCTACAAACCACACCAAACTAYTTTTTTTTTTCCTGAATGAAATGGCAGCTTCTGAATTTTTACATGTTGCTATTCGTCTAAAATGCGGAAATGTTTCTTATTTACTAAAMCATTGAACAAGAAATGGTCCTYATGGCTGAACAAATTKCGWGCGACKTYAGCTYYTTCACAAGCTGTATTTGACGCTTTTTATTTAAGATCTTGACGTAAAATACACCAAGTCGTTCCATACGTCAGTTGCTGCGAGCGGCACGAATCGACTATTGACGTGACGGTCTTTGTGGAGACTCTCAGCTACGATTGCTACATTTTCTGCTCTCCCTACTGGACGTAGTACAAGATGGATGAGCGATCAGTAGGCCGATTATRTTGACCATAAGTTGAACGAAGCRCTCGAAACACATTYATTACAGAACGTAAGTTTYCGTAATAAAGYTGAACCTTTTGTAAGCGTTGTTCAGCCATGAGTGTTTCCATGATAAAATGCCAAACAATACTGAACAAAAATAATGTGACAACTTGACACGACTCACGAGTGATCTTTCAAAAAAAGTACCTCTATATATCASAATWGGAGTTATTAYAAAATARAGTGGTATATTCTTMTGAATTCTTATAGCTGGAATTGATRTTCCAATAAATTACTTTTCCGTAGAATTTGTGCCTAACTGGTCACTTTTTCTTCTTTAGAAAAAAAGTTTTGATTTATAGACCTCCTCCTTATATAATTAATATTTTGAAGTCAATTTCAATTCATTTATCACTGTAGTCCATTTTATCGCCATAATTTTAAATACTGTCTGATTAAAACTCACATGAACGGGGTAAAGAAATAAATTTGCACGATTTGAATCCAAATATTTATTAACGTTTTGAAAAAAAAAAGCTCCTAAACTAATACTAAACTAATGCCGACGATTAGTCAAATTGTTTGTTAAGCCTCGGCTGAGATGAACTTTTCTAACTTCCGCATTTTGATTCTTTCAGTTTCGACTAATTTTGGAAGCGTCMATACCTAGACTCTTGCACAGTTTCCATGTCATATTCATAAAGTCATGTCTCATTACATCACACCACGTATTTTATGCGGTGGAATATCCGTAAAGCAGGCTTCTTAGCTACGTTCTCAAGCCTGTCTTTTGCGACCTCTACTCGACTTTGCTTTAGGTAACGWTTCAGGTTTTTTGATACGAGTTTGTCATTGGCACACTGCATGTCCAAAATATTAAYAAAAATTCATATGTTAAGTCGATCCGCAAAAAACGTTGAGATTCATCTACTATTTATCTGATGCCAACATGAAGATGTTTGCTTAACTTTTCTCAAAGTTTACGACGACTTCATGAACTTCTTGGAATCAAAAAATCGCGGTCTTCAGTAACTCTTTTCTGAGCGGCAGCAATATTTTCATTAATTCAAGCGGTTATTTGTCTTATTGCCATTTTGAAAATGTACGATCGAAATTTTCAACAATTCGACGAATTGAGAGCAAAAGTGGACGATTACTACGATCATAAAGTGACTATAAGCGCAAGAAAAGTTGCAGTTTAAGAAYGATTATTTTTATAATAAAATGAATATTTTGTAAGCGTTGTTCTTTCATATTTCTCTTCATGATGAAATCGTAAACATTACTTAATACAATGAAAATTGCTTAAAAATGGTCAGAAACGACATTTAGAAATCATATAATCCATATTGGCAAACCCTGTATAACTGGAAAATGTTTTATTATCAGTATAGTTAAGATATTGATATATTAGCCTAATTTTCAAATATATTTTTTACTACTTACTCAGAATCCTTCTTCTGATTCTCCGGTATCTCTGCTTCRTAGCTGGGCATGTAGAATTGTGGTGCTCGTTTGCCGCCCACAATGGAAAGACGCTCCTCAGGTGTGCTCTGGAAACGACGATCATCCACTTTGCCATTTTGATCCTCAGCTTTCACATATAAAACATATTCCATATCCAACTGGAAAAGATCAGTACCACGTGTGCGCACAACACCCGAACGTTCATCCACCTCGAAACGGCCACCGGTACGATCACGTACAATGAAATAATGTATGTTATGATCGGTGTCCGGATCACGAGCTTGTAATGTAAAAACTGGTGTATTGGGCGGAGCATTAAGTTGTACGACGGCTTGCATGGGCAGCGGACGATTAATAAAATATGGTGGTTCATCATTGACATCTTTCACGTGAATGATGACTCGCTGATTGTCGGTGTACTTGAGGTCGGAAACTAAGGCGGAAGAAATTAAGGGAAATAGTTGTTTGTTAGCATATATACTTATATACAATATAATTGCATAATTTTTATATTAGAGATAATCGAAATATTATATTTAAATACAGTAATATTATTAAAATGGTTGATTTMTTTCCCTTTCTTTAAGTCTGCATACCCCAAAATTAATCGCAAAGCAATGTCAATGTCACCAACCAAGTCAAAAGCAAATTTACAACAAAAACTAATTACTTTTTTGTGCGTGACAACAACCCCGTCAATCGCTTCTTGCCGTTACTCTTAACTTTCTGCAAACAACTTTCTATATTTGCACACGAAACTATAATCCTGAGTGAAATTAGTATTATAAACTCCCTTGAAGCCGTACTTACAACTCGCACATACTCAGATTACGCAAGGTCTGCTTGTACCGTAAACACGTGGACATATGCACATCCTTCAAAAGAGTACTCGACTTCTGTGTATCGATTTATAGAAGTGTATTTGTTCTGCAAATCCAACAAAAGCGGAGCAATCCCACAAATATGTATGCGCATATACAGACATACACAATCACTCAAAGAATACTATAGAATTTCGCCAAACGATCTGGGAACTATTCGATTTCACTTAAGCTATTAAAATGCAATGAATTAGAAAAACAGCAATCAATATCAAATGCAGAAGCTACAGGCATCAGAAACGGTAAAACTCCTTCGTGCGCAAATACTTCATTGAACGTGCAACAACAACGCAGCGATTACGTACTAGCTGTATTTGTGTACGTATTTGTACTTCAACACCTYCTCTATAGAYCTGTTTGCAYACATATGTACATATATGGGTGAATGTGTAGGTACAAATGAACGTCGCAAGCAAAGGTACGGCAAAAAAYCAATAAAAGCGACCGCTAGGCAAGCAGGTCCTTTCAATTTACGCAAAAACACAAAGCAGTTATGTGTGCTGTGTATGCGTTCGGTTGTAGCAAAGCATACATTAACATTTGCGTGGCAAACAATAGGCCTATACACCGGAAAAATCCAATCAAGTCGGTAGGAAATGTATCCTCCCAAAAAGTCTACCAACGTAAAACTTGTGGGCAGAATAACCTAGTGAGCACGGAATTAGTTCGATAGGTTAAATGCAAATGAAATTGCAATTCTTGAGAACGATTTAATGAATTATCAGCTGAATAGTTTATGCAAAGACTATGGACAGAAGCATTATACAAAGTATTAGCGGACGTTGRGGTTCGAAGAGCTGCTGTAAATGTTACTACTTGTTTACTGGGCTATGTTGAAATACAATTATTTACATGTTTACACTCATGTTTGCTTTGTAGATAGCTCACAGATCCAAACAAAGGCAACCTGTTATAAATCRCTAAAAGCATTATACCAATTTGTGYAACTGTTTGGAGAAAAATGAAGTGGACAAATTCAAACTCAAAGTAAGAAAAAATTACRTAAAAGGTATACATAAATATTAGTGTATAAAAAATTATTAAAATAAAACGAAAATAGAATCGAATAGGCGTTACACACACTTGAATTCTGCATCAGCGCGTTACAGCTTCAAATTGTGACCTTTTTCGCTATATACTAAGTACTGGTTTTTTTTTTAATGGGCAATATGTTAACTGCAGTTTCAACGAAGCTAAAATACTTCTCACAAATACAAAAGTTTCAGCGCAAAAACTTGATTTTGACAGACTAGGTTGAATAGCAGCTATATGCTATAGTATTCCGTGCCTAAAATTTTTTTGGAGGACTATTCAGTTGCTTTGTAAAACAATATATGAAAAAGTTTTTGAAAAATGTTGTAAACAAAAAATCCCTTCAAGCACAATATTTTGATTGTGCAGTTTTTAAGCARCTGTATGCTTAGTAGCCTGATATGTGTGGTTTCTTCAAATAAGCAGCCTATTGGAAATAAACAAATCCAAAAATTTTAGATCGATATTCCCAGAACTGAGGAACTGGTTTGCGTTTATACAGTAAGACGGACATGGCTAAATTAACTCAGTTTGTCACGATAATGACTTATAGGTTTACATATAAATTACTAAGTATAAAAAGTATTTTCGTATTTTGTCAATAGATGTCGCTGCAGTCGTATCAGTGTTTCCAACCACATTGTGTCATGTCATATAGTGTTGGAAAGGTRAGATTTTGAGCTGCATTTAAAAAAAAATTAAATTCTGGGAAGTTGGAAAAACGTTACTGCTGTTCAAAAAGGAGTTAAAATATTGAAGAAATTCGCTATATTTTGAAACTTTTGTATAAAAAGGGAAGAATACCACGCAAGCCMCCAATGATATTTGTGAAGTTTATCAGTTCGTGTAGCATGGTTTTTTCGAGAAGATTGACCAGGACTGTCACATAAGCAGSCATGATATCGCTAAGGAACTTAACATTCATCATCAAATGGCTACAACTGGCTACAAAAATAAGCTCGATGTTTRKRTACCACAAGAATTGTCCGTTAAAAATTTAATAGACCGGATTAATATYTGCGATTCTTTACYGAAAYGAAATGAAATCRAACCATTTCTGAATCGAATGCTAACAGGAGACGAAAGGTGGATCAAATACCACAATAACGTGCGAAAAAGATTGTGGTTCAACCGTGGTTAAGCTCAAAAATTATCACAAAGCCAAAAGTGACGCCTCGAAAGGTTTTTCTCGTATTCAGTRTTTAGTGCGATTGGAAAGGAATCATCYACTGTGAGCTGCTCCAGCCTGGTCGAACGATTGATTCTACATTTTACTGTCAACAACTGATGGGATGGAAGCAAATAATCGACAAAAACGGCCAAAACTGATCAACAGAAAGAGCTTCGTCTTCCATCAAGGCAACGCTAGGTCACACACATGTTTGATGAGAGAGAGAGCTTGGCTGGGAAGCTTCGATGCATGATGACCATTCACCATTGGACTACGATTTGTTTTGGTCGATGCAGAACTCCCTTAGTGGAGAGAAGTTGGCTTCAAGARAAGCATATGAAAATTAAACCAGAAAAAAGGCAAAAAGTGGGCGACAAAAATGGTACATATTTGTTTATTTATTTATTAGTATAAATAAAAAGAAAATAAGTTGAAATTTGATTGRAAATACGAAAAGTCTTTTTCGACTACCGATATATTTTACAAGGCCTCTGACGGTTTATTTTGAGTGTATTACAAACTTCGTCGCAAACCAGTTTCGACTAGTGGAAATATTTCGACTCGAATCAGCTATCTTAAGMGATTGAAAAATCATTATGTTTTCTGGTTTATTAAGATTTCAAAGCGATAAAAAGAAAATATTCGGGCGCGTCACTAAAGKGATGTTCAGCGCTAGTTTTAGAGAATTTTTAGATAAAATTTTGACAAGCTKTAGAGTGTGAYCCAGAATAACTGTCACTTTTTTGCAGGAAAAAATTGCCTTACAAAATTAAAGACGGTACAAATTGCATATATCAAATAGCAAACTTTTCTTCAATCACTTTAAGATCGGTAATGTGATGGAAGCTGAACGAAAACTCGTGGTAAATTTGTATTTYAAAAATTTWAAAATTGTGGAAATAATTAAAAAGGATAACAGTTCCATAWTGGGAGAAGGTTCTTTTATAGACCCATAATATATCTATATACTTATATCGTATAAAGAAACGGGAAGATTTGAAATAAAAAGGAAAACTGGGATCCGTTAGGACCAAAAGTATCGTAAAATATGTGGATAAGGAAATAGGAGCATCGAAATCATCAATGCATCGGATACTGAAAAATGATCATGAACTCAATGCCTACACGATAGAAAATGTTTGAGATTAATCACAGTTCTTACTCCCACAATTCTTGTAAGTATTGAAACTCAATGACAATAATATTYTTGTAAGCGTTTCATTTCTTTTAGCGTTTTGGGTTTTAATCTCAATTTCAAATCATTTGTCATTGCATGTTTYATAACTAATGTCGGCATTTTGATTGCAGGTAAGTCAACTTATTGATAGCAAGTTTCAATGAGTTTGAGTAATTACGAAGGCTTTCGTTCTAAAATTTCTTTCATTGTAATATAAATCTAAAAACAATCACTAATAACTGTACTTCTTTCCTCACACTAAATATTCCAATTCCGGTTAGACACTGGATTCTTGCCTTTTGCAAAATAAATATGTATAAACTCCAATTCTCTACTACGGAGGCTGCTATATATATTTCTGGCCTAGGCAACACTGACATTTCCATTGGAAAGTTTGACATTTTTTAGCATAACATCACTCAGAACGTTTTGTCATTTAATCGTGAATTGTTTTATTTACAGGGAATTAAAAAATTCATCTCGGCCAAAAAATGGAATTAATTCGTGAACATTTTCGTGCAATAGTTTTTCACAACTTTCGACGTGGATTATCACGACAAGAGTGCATCGATGAACTAAAATCTTTGTATGGCTATGAGGCACCATCCTATGACACTATGAAAAACTGGTACAGCGAATTCAATCGTGGCCGACGCTCGCTCAAAGACGAATT
>NW_017535642.1:121446-123622 GCF_001853355.1 Bactrocera latifrons | reverse complement strand
AGCCAACGAAAGTTGTTCGTGGAAGAAGCACTTCGAAGGAAATGGTCGCCTGTTTCTTCGGCAAAACTGGTCATGTGGCGACTGTTCTGCTTGAGCAACGTARGRCGGTCAATTCTGAGTGGTACACCACCATTTGTTTGCCTGAAGTCTTCGGAGAAATTCGAAAAACGAACAAGACAAGACGAATCATTGTGCACCATGACAATGCGAGCTCTCACACATCGGCTCAAACCAGCGCCTTTTTGACCGTCCAAAACGTCGAACTGGTGGGTCATCCGCCGTACAGTGGCTGACTTGGCATCCAAAGACTTCTTTTTATTCCAACACAGCAAGAAAATAATGCGTGGTCAACGATTTTCGTCGCCAGAAGATGCTGTTGAGCATTCAAAAACCATGTTTTGGAGGTGTCTCAATCGGAGTGGAAAAAGTGCTTCGWAAATTGGTTTGAGCGCATGCAAAAGTGTATAAATCTTGATGGAGATTATTTTTCGTGAAYAAATATTCCTTTTTTCATTATTAGGCCAGAAATATATATAGCAGCCCTCGTATAACATGTGCAATGATTTGAGTCAAGCTATTGAGTGTTCAATCGTTGCTTTTTCCACTGTTAATTAGTGATAGCTGTTCACATATACACTTAAGCAAAATTAAAACTAAAAATAAAGTTAATTGCAAATGAGATCTCCAACTTCGCTTTGACTCCAATTGAAGTAGTCAAGCTCTTGCAAGATTCTGCCAATTATTGTGTACTTCCATGTTGCGCCACCTTATAGCGTGTGCTAAAAACCAACAAGAAAACGCATGCAATTCGCTGCACACATCTTAACGTTTGGCTTACACACACCGCTATTGTCTGACTGTTGCAGCAGTTAATTATTGGTAACACTACGCCCGCAGCATGAGCCTTGACTAGAAAGCAGTCACTGTGCCACATTTAAATGGAATTGAATTTCGTTTGCTAACAAACGGAGCTAGTTGTAGTTACTAGAAGAACTACCAGCAGCAGCGACAGTGGCAGAAAGTTTGCGGAGCAATTCAAAGTATGTTGTATGTATTTCAATTCAGCACTCATTTCATTGTCTTCCGCTACATTTGCACAAACGAATGAGTGTGAGAAAAGCTTGGCAGGCAAAGCGARTACGAAAATTTAGCTACGCGCGGCACTGCAGCCAGGATTTCCGCAACGCGTTTGTATTCACAAGCCAACTGCTGGCTGACAAGTAGGCTGGTTGGTTGACGGAATAACGGCATTGTATTTATGGCACAACTGCAAGTGCATGTGTGTGTGTGTGTGTGTCGGTTATTTAGTATGTATCCTTGTCTGCCTTTGTGGCATTTAGCTGCACTGCCTTTGCACGCTTCCGGCTGCCATTTTTAAGGCTTTGCCGCCATTGCTGCTGCTGCCGCTACTGGTACTACATCTTAATTCCGCCTGCCAACACGCCTACACAATGGTCACTCTTGTCTGTTTTGCTTTGTTATCCTGTCTAACTGGCAATGGCTATGTGACTGTCTGCCTTTTGCTGTCAGTCTGCCTGCCACTCTGCACACTCTTTCATTGTATCGCTTGTTTATTTGTTTGCGCGTCGTCTGTTCCTCCTATCTGTGTGCCATCTTACTTTATGGTAGCTTAGCTGGATTTTTACTTCTTAAACACTCCTTCCTTTCCTCGTTACTATTAAATATTTTTATTCCCATTCACCACAATCTCGTCTAGTACTCCATCCTATTCTCCGCTAATATTTCTTGKAGAAAAATCTGCATAACTTTGCCTGTTGGCTGTACAAAGTTCCGTGCGCTTTTCTACAGACTTGGTTATCTTTACTTTTACCGTTTCTTTCCACTGCTTACGCTTGCTTCATTTATTAAAGTGATATCACAACGTAGAGCTTAAGTAAAGGATTAATGCTTTCAGMAAACAAGTCGGCGTTGCTTCCTTGAAATGGCAGGAAATCCTTTTCTTCACATTGCGTAAACGTGAATGAATGAATGCAGTTCTTGAGAATTGTTTTTAACTTGGTATTTTGGTTTGAATTCACTAACGGCAGGAGAGCTTTTACCAAAGTTGTTTTGATTTAAGATTAAGAAGAAGAATTATTATAAAATTTTGTATGTGCAGTATTCTCCTACTAGATTGTTTTATATTACGTTTGACTACTGATATCGGTATACTTTT
>NW_017535642.1:115710-120950 GCF_001853355.1 Bactrocera latifrons | reverse complement strand
AGAGAGGACTTTGCTTCTCAATTGCCTACTCAGTCCGAAGCAGCACCTGTTGGCAAGAGTTATCCTGCGTTGGATTTCCAGACTGACATTTATGGTGGTGCTTACGCTAGTTCCAAGATAGACGAAATTATCTACGACTTCAAAGTTATGACTGCCAACAGTGACGTGAGAGCCTAGTCGCGAGTGCGACGACTGTTTGTTTGATAACAGGAGATATTTCGTCTTGCCCTCGTTCACTGCCAGACCCTTTTGAGAATCACTTCTTATATTGCATTGTTCAGAAATTTCTATTGGACATTTTAAAGAATCTATAAAATTATGTTCTAACTCAATTTAATGGAAATACAGTACTACTATAAATTATGGTTTGATAGTCATGAATCATGGTTATGGAAATTGAAGATCAAATTTTAAAACGATGGATGTTATCATAGCGTGTCATATCGATGACATTGTTATCATAGCGAGAGGAAAATTTTAGAACATTCTCTACGATACCGTTCAAAGGGGACTAGGCCTAGCTAAGGGATGGTGCAGAGGGGTTGGACTGTACATCAACAAGACGACCGTTGCCGTTTACGAGAGTCATAGACCAGACTGGCCTCAGGAACCTAACCTTCAGAGGCAGAGAGATATAGATGACTAATATGGTGAAATACCTTGGTCTTTCGCTAGATTCCACTCTGCAGTGTTAGCGGCTTGTTGATCTGACCATGGTGAAAGCTACGAAAGCACTTATGGTGTGCAATCGGCCAGCTGATAGATACCGATTATCATGTATGCAGCAATCGTTTGGAACTCGAGTGCGCTGCAGGTCTCAGTAGGACTTCAACCATCGAAGCTACAATGACTGGCCCGAGTCTACGTGTCGGGTACCATGCACACATGTTCGATGGCCGCGCTTGAATTCTTGCTAAATCTCAACTGCGGTCAACATTCCGTGAGATTAATGGTGTTTTTAGTTAGTTTCACTTCGAACTGCGAAGGAATGGTTTCGACGATTCAGTGCGGGTGAAAACGACACCATGGATAAGCCAACCGGCGGAAGACCTGTGATGACGAATACCGATCAAATCACGGAAAACATCGAGTTTGACCGGCATGAAGATGAGAATTAGTTACCAAAGCATTTTAAATCATCTGCAAAAGGCTGGATACACAAAAAGCTTGATGTTTGGGTGCCGCTTGGTTTGAAGCAAAAAACCTTCTGGATCCAATCAACGCCTRCGATATGCTGYTGAAAYGGCCGGGTTCGTAGGCCGTTAATCGTCCCRARCAGTGGCCAAGCCGGTAATTGATGGYTASKAAGCTTTTGYTGTGTGTTTGGTGGRATTGGGATAGAATCACCCACTATGAGCTGCGCCCATATGGCCAGACGCTTAATTCTACCATCTACTGCAAACAACTGGACMGCTTGAAGCAGGCGATCGAACAAAATCGTCCATAATTGGCCAATATTAAGGTTATATTGTTCCTACAGCACAATGGGAGCTCGGATGGGATGTTTTATCGCATCCACCATATAGCCCGGATATAGCGCCAAGTGATTACCACCTGTTCCTGGCCATAGCGTACGCCCTTCTTGCTGTTACGTTGAACTCAAAAAAGGCTTGTGAAAAGTGGCTGTCCRAGTTCTTCGCAAATAAGGAGGGGGCTCTACGAGAGGGATATTATGATTTTGCCGTCTAGATAGAAACAGATTATCAAATTCAACGGCGCATATTTGAACTAAATCCGATCACTGTTACACTTTTTATAAAGCATTGAATAAAAAGCAAAAAAAAAAAAACACGGATGTCAGATTTTTGACAACCTAATATAAGCAGTTTTCTCACTGTTTAGATTTAAAAGACTTTCTGATTAATAGAGTTATTTGCATGCATTACTGCAGGAARATCTTTATAGATAAGGTCATAATAAGAGCAGGAACAATATGTGCAACTGAAGAAAAATAAACCAACATTCCTAATTTTGCATTATAGCAAAGCATGATTTATCGACTGATTATTATACGCACAAAAGGTCAGTAAAGTAATCACAGATATTGTAACTGAAGCCTCCAGCAATGACTCTATTCACATAAATACTTCAGTTGAGTAAATAAATGATAAACTTTAATGAACTTTTGCACACTTCACCGCCTGGATAAGCTCGMTTTATACCCCGTTTTAAGGCGGTAAGTTTTCTAATATCCGCTTTGCCAGTGTTTTGGAGAAAATACGGTGAAAGCRAAATGGTTAAATGCAACGCAATTCATAAAAATAAAAAATAAGAAAAGAGAAGAGAAGAAGAAATAGCAACATCATTGTGAATAAGAGATTCTACGATGAATTCTACGTGTGAAAGGTGAGCGCATTCAAAGCGCTGAAATTTCATAATTGTCAGCTTCATTGTGTATATCTGCTGGGAAGTGAATCTAACCATATGTTTACCGTTGTTGTTTCTCTTTTCTGCATTATACATATTTTCCCCAAACTAGAAGACACATCGCTTAATTCCAGAATATGCTAAGGCTTCTTCTATTGTTTGCCGGACTAAATTCAAGCCTTGACTAGGCTGCTTCGGCGCCACCCACCGTATGTAACTGCCTTCACTACATATATAATAACGGTGTGGTAYAAGACGAGTGAATAACATGATTGTGTGGAGTGAAAACAATAAGAATTTTCAAGGACTACTTCAGCGCTTCGACAAAGACAGTGATGATGAAGTTGCTTTAATGGAGGGGAGCCGGCGTGGCACGGCGCGGCACGGCGCGAAGGTGTAGCTGTGTTAAATAACGTACAAAACCGGGTGCGGGTTGTTATTTTGCTCGACTGTTGGATTTTAGCTTTTGTTGAATATTAAAAGCGCTCGGCACCTTATGCTTGCAAAACAACAGCAACGCAGTGCTTCATTTGAGTGCTATTCAAATAAAAAGCAATGGCGCTGCTGAAGTGGCACGTCTTCTGCATATCCATTCAGTGGGGATAAATGYGAATACATTTTGGGGTCAAAGATTTAACGAACTTTTTATTCGGTACTCTAAGAGTGAAAAGCCTAGTGGAATATAAGGTGTAAAGCAAAAGTGAGTGTGTGTGAAATGCAGCTGAGAGTTAATTATTTTTGTGATTCTGAACTTTGCGTTAATGTTTGAGGAACTATTCTCGTTTGTTTCATCTTTATTATGTAACATAACTTCTAYTTATTCTTAGCCAATTTGCTTAAACGCCACATTAGTATTAACATGATATAGGATATAGTGTGTATACATAATTCCGATGCTTATCAATCATTTACTTTCCATGTCAACAATTATATTATTTTGTATATTATAGTTGTATATTTATTATTTGACGTAAAATATATAATATTATATTAAAAATAAAATATTTGTTGGAACCTCTTCGCAAGCCATCGAAATAACTTGAAAAAAATTTTTTTTTCTGTAATGTTTCGAGCTTTATTGTGCACAAATGGCCTAAATCGCGTTATGAGGGAGGGATTTTTAAGTCGTTTGATATTCTATTGATCATTTGCTGGAAACGGTCAGATCGAACMACTATATCACATATCTTTCATACAACCGATTGTTAAGATTTCTTTAACTTCGCTATGAAAATTGCTGGATTGAAATCGGTTTTAGACCTGTAGTCTCTGAGGCAAAGTTTTTCAGAATATTTCCCTCCTACGTGATTTTACATGAAAAAAATCAATCCGCTCTATCGCAGAAATGTATGTTTATGTTAAATAGCTTTGGCGTTAGAATTAGAATAAAACACCAACGTTTGAAGCTTAAWTTTTTTTTTTCGCCTGTAAACTTATGAGAATTTATTTTATATTATTTTGCATTTAAAGTGACATCTTATATATAAAAAAAGTTSAGTTTTTATCTTTTCGCTATARCTGACTAAACCATTGCATGATACGAAAAAAGACCTGAACCACTCTGAAAGTAATCCAATGAGCATTCAAATTCAGAAAATGGTTATTTTTAACCAACTTACGAGCGTAAAGTAAAAAAAAAAATATTACTTATTTATAACAGAGAATGTTGAATTCAGACAGAGAATGTTATTTAACTTTTAGCTTAGCTGCAACACACTGAAAAGCGCGAGCTTTAGCGTGAATAAAAACAGAAATAATATTTCTTTTGGATGCACCAGGGCACTGGCAAGACGTTTCTTGCAAATTTAATACTTKCTAAAATAAGACAATCAGGGAAGATAGCGATAGCAGTTGCTWCGYCAGAAATTGCTGCAACTCTTSCAAAGGATGAAAAAATTGCTCATTCATCTTTGAAACTTCGGTTTTTCATAAATCTTCAACAGCAATCAATATGTTCTATCCGCAGAAATGGGTTTTTTGGTTAACTATTGCATGACGTCTCTTTGATTATGTGGAATGGATGCACCATGAGCTATAAAGCATATACCTATACTTTAGAAAAGCTTTCGCTCTCATAGGCGGGATAACTTTTGTATTTGCTGGAGATTTCCGACAGATTCTTCCTGTCATTAACAGAGGCGTACCTCTGTAGGTATCAATAAAGAATGCTTAATATCGTCGCCCTTTATGAATTTCGATTGCATATATAAATCGATCTGATGCTGATTTTCCACAAGAACTGCTTAAACTTGGGGAAGGATATTTTCCCACTCCAAATTTAAGGAGTAATATTGTAATATTCTTCTGGATGGGTCTGTAGAGAATTTGCACGAWAAGGAATTTCATTGGTTGTGTTTTAGGGCATAGTGTCACCCTGGAATGATAGTGTCAACGAAATAAACGTTTTAGTTATTAAAAATGTTCCCGTGAAAATAAAAAATACAAATATATAGACACCGTGACTAATAACGAAAACGCGGTTCATTAGTTTTTAATTTCATTAAAACCTTGTGGACTTTCACCACATAAATTGGAATTACAATTATGCTTTTGAGATATATAAGATCTTCAAGCATGTGCAGCGGGATGAGGCTGCTTATTAAGGMAATACAATTTAATTSTAGCAACCATAATCACCGGCCCAKCAGCTGRTYRACTAGCTCATATACCGAGRATTCCGATGATCCCAAGTAATCTGCCAATCCCATTTAAACGACTTATATTTCCAGTGGAAACATTCTTCACTCTAACTGCAAACAAGACACAATTCCAAACTTACGAATTATTAGGGAATGACCTACGAAAATAATATTTTAGTCATGGCCAACTGTATGTTGGTTTATCGCAAGTCGGAGGTCCTGAAAATAAATTTA
>NW_017535642.1:105172-115145 GCF_001853355.1 Bactrocera latifrons | reverse complement strand
TGTTTTTGCAAAAATTAACCTTTTACCGATCACTACGATATCTTTAAAGCTGAAAGACTAGTTGGCTATTATAAATTGATAAATTTTGTGTAGACGTTCTCGGACGTTTTCTTCTGGGTGTTGTAAACATCATGACAACCTGTTCACGGTATAATTAAATTCTTATACTTATCAACCAAGAAGAAACTTTAAGCAAACATTTAAAAAAATGTCGGCACACATTCGCACATTTTTACCGCGTTGCGTAAAGCTGAACATCTCCTTTTTTCGACCCCAGCGACTATGATATGCAGTGACCATAAAAATTTGTCAACTGAGAAATTCCGCAAAATGAGGCCACAAAATAAAAAGAGGCAACAACAAAACGCACCAAAATAGTATACCATATATGCAGAGCGCAGTGCAGACGTGGCTAGCAAACATTTAACGCCATTGCCATAAGTCACTGCCTTGGCTGGGACTAACTACACAGCGCTGAAGCCGAAGCTCAGTGTGGCGAGGCGCGACAAACACCAGGTCGTGGCCGCAGGTGGACAAGGTGAACACGAGGTGGGTGACGGCGACAGCAGCAAAGGCTCCATAGGAAAGACGCGCAACTAAATACACACACACACACACACAAAACGACTCAAATGCAAAACGTGGAAAGCAAAGTGTAAAAACGTTGTTGTATGCGTAGAGGTGAGTGTGGGTCGCGCTTAAAACAACTGGCGCGCAAGAAGAGATTATCATAAAACGCGTGTGCGACCGCACTACTACGTCTGAGAGTGTGTGTGTAATGCGGCATCAAACAGTGAAACAAGTCATGTGGCAACTTCGGTTTGGCTGCCACAGTAGTCAAGCCGTTAGCCATAATAGCGGCCGTAGCTGCCACTGCCATGCGTTACTGCTGYTCGAAGCTATATAAAAGTTAGTATACGAGCATATATGTGGTGCATGGATAATGTTACGGTGAGGCATAATTTCTTGCCTATTGCAGGTTCCATTGATGCTACAATTGCAACTACTGCCTGACTAACTGATAATAAAGACATTCACTTTAGATGGTGTCAAATAACAGCTCAACGCAGACAAATGACGACATGCTGGCAAACCATTGGTCGGTGTGATAATTGCCGCATTGAGCAGGTGGCGATGGCAAATATAAAATAGTACGAAAAATTGCGGACAAGTTGGTTTCGTGCGAAGATGGGAAAGTGGCTCAAACGAAAATACAATGACGTGTGCGAGACGGTTGTGTGGCCGACAGACACCCAGTTGCCGTAAGCCGCTGCAAGCGATATGACGGCGAGACACAATCGTAATGCAAAAGTTTTGTTCATAAAATAATGTACTAATTGTTATGGCGGCTATTGTTCCATGCACCAGCTGTGACCAAAGGCGTAWACTATATTTCCGCTCACCCAGCGGTCATCGTCTTGTATTTTGCTTCCTTTGTATTCGTAAAACAAATGGCGCTTACGTATTCGGATTAAATAACCTAAGTGGAAGTGCACAAGCTGATTTTATGTTAATTACATCAAAAATTACGTCTAGCCAATATTTATACATATTGAAATGCTTCACAGGATGTTGAACTTAGTTACAAATAAGAGTAAACCTTGACTTTGGGTATACAGAAAATATTTATTTACTTTACTGGTGCTACTTGTATAGCATAAACAGTTATAAAAATATATTTATTTTAATCTTTGCATTCGATTTTTTCTTTTCAAGAAGCTGCTTATAAGCGGAACCGCAGTTTTCGGCCAGAGCAGAGTTACCTTTATTTAGTCAATTTTTCTTCCAGAGCCAAACATTTTTATTTAATTCTTGTTAAAAACATTTTCTTATAATAAGAATGTAGTTTAACACTTGATTTAGTGAAAAGTGCAACTACACACACATGTCAAATCCTATAACTAAAATTTGTTATGAACAATAATATAATTTTTAAACAAGTTATTTATATTATAAGATTTATATATTATATATTTAACAAAAGAATACATTAATAGCAAAATAAATATTTTTCTTTAAAACAGATTTTTAGAGCACCTCCTCCTTCTAATGACCTCGGCTATTCGTTTATACATCGATTTAAACTCCAGCGTTGAAGATAATTCTTATTACTTTCTTCATTCCACACAATTTATATAATTTATTCCATTGCTTCTAGACTTTTTTCGCTCTTTCCCGAACATGATTCCCCAATCAATGACGATGGAGCAGACGTTTCATTTCCCGCCCATGAAGAAGTTCGAATAGTAATTGCCCGCCTGAAAAACAACAAAGCGGCGGGGACAGATAGATTACCGGCCGAGCTATTCAAACATGGCGGCGAAGAACTGATAAGGAGCATGCATCAGCTTCTTTGTAAAATATGGTCGGCCGAAAGCATGCCCAACGATTGGAATTTAAGCATGCTATACCCAATCCTCAAGAAAGGGATCCCACAATCTGCGCCAACTACCGTGGAATAAGCCTCCTCAACATCGCGTATAAGGTTCTATCGAGCGTATTGTGTGACGAGTAAAGTGTGGTTTTAGATCTGGTAAATCACACATACCGTGAAAAGAGGATCGACACTCACCACCTCTTCGTCGATTTCAAAGCACGAAATGAGCTGCTTTTATACCGCGATGTCTGAATTTGGTATCCCCGCAAAACTAATACGGCTGCGTAAACTGACGTTGAGCAACACCAAAAGCTCCGTCAGAATCGGGAAGGACCTCTCCGAGCCGACGCTCCCTATCGTGTGACTTCTTCAACCTGTTGCTGAAGAAAATAACTCGAGCTCAGAACTTAATCGAGCAGGTACAATCTTTTATAAGATATTGATGATATTGATATCATCGGCCTCAACACCCGGACGAAAATACTCCAGCTCTGAAAGTATTCGACGCTGTACCCGAAGTGGGAAGCAGAGGAAGAGGAAGAACTCCACTCGGTTGGAAGGACCAGGTGGAGAAGGACCTGRCTACTCTTGGAATATCCAATTGGCGCCACGTAGCGAAGAAATGAAACGACTGGCACGCTATTGTTAACTCGGCTATAATCGCGTAAGCCGTGTCTACGCCAATTAAGAAGAAGATGTACATATAACTATTATAATGACAGTCAAATAAGATTTGTTAGAAAATGAAAACCATTATATGTAGTATATGGAAGTTGGTGTAGTGTCGACCAGATTTTACCTATTTTTTCCCAATGCAAAATACTATTAACATGCCACATACTAAAAAAAAAACTAATCATATAGAGTGTAGTCAGATGGATATTCGAAAATTTTTATATATGGGGGCTAATGCCAGTATTGGTCCGATTCAACCCATTTTTTTTTCTCCGATTTCATCCACATTCGCACTGTTTTGGTAGTATTTGCGTTGGGCCACTCCCACTTTTTCAAACAATTTTTCCCACAGATGCCCTGACTACTGCGATTCCTTATGCCATTACAATTGCAGTTTTATATGTTCATTGAGTGCTTAGTTATGGTACTTTATATGTTTCCGGATAATGCCGAACTTGAACTTATTATACCCTGAACAGGGTATGTTAAGTTTGTCACGAAGTTTGTAACACCCAAAAGGAAACCTCAGAGACCCTATAAAGTATATGTATACTTGATCAGTATATTGAGCTGAGTCGAYTTAGCCATGGGAATCTTCCTCAATTGACGATATATCTTCACGAAATTTGGTATAGACTATTTCCTAAGGCAACAATGTAATCTCAGAAGAAATTGTTCAGATCGGTTAACTATAGCATATAGCGTCCACACAAACTGAACACGTATTTACTRAAAAAAATGCACCTGTGAAGGGTATATTAGCTTCGGTGCAGCCGATATTTATTTCGGTACTCAGCGCCACTGTTTCAAAATATCCACATTTTTTTTTTGTAATTTCATAGTTGCTATCTTTTTAAGTTTTCTTCAATGTTTGCGAATTATATAATTGAACAAGAATAAGGCTTGTTTCATAACGCATTCCGAAAATCAAGGGATATTTTCATGCACTTCTCCTCTCTCTCGAACAAATTTCTCATGTTTTTAGAAAACCTTTCGCTTGAAAGAAATCACAGAGACTAAGTTTTACAATTAAAACCAAATAGTATATCCAAGATAGAAATTACGTAAAATTAAAAGTTCGAATTTTSTTAAAAATTAAATTTATGCAAACTTTTCTATCCGCTTGTTGCGATTTACTGCTCATATAYGACGATTTACCAGCGGTTTGTATATTGAGTATGTAAATTACTATATTAACTTTTTTAAAACTATTTCGAAAATTACAAATAATTTAACGCATAATCTCCTACGTTATCAAAATTAAATACTCATATCGAAATGCTTTGCAAAGCAATTGAAATAGGTCGTGACATTGCAATTGTGTGCTTTGGCATATACAAAATAGTTACACCCACAAATTTTCATACTGCCACTCTTTTTTTTTTTTGTAATGCACTCATTGCTCGTACAAATATGTGTAACAATTAACATTTAGCGAAAATAATTGGTCATAAGATTGTAAAAATTAGCCCTTTGCGATACCGATTAAATATTAAATAGCCTTTGGCGCTGACAATTGCCTAAATGCGCTTATAATCCTTTGTAATGGCTCTCATTGTTTCGCTGAAGCACTAATTTAATTTTCATTGAAATTTATTCGTGGATTAATATTGCGCATTTTTTGTTAGTGTGTACAAATTGAAATAGTTTAATCAAAACATRACACAAAAAGTTAACATAGTTTAACTGTAAACCACAGAAAGTTAGAGGATAAATGTTGGGCGAGAGGCAGAGTTTTGAAGTACCATACTCGGGTTTACATTTAYAGCATTGAAGTTTTTACTATTGTAATAGTAAACATGCTAATGCACTACTTAGAGTATTGAGAAAAATTATTACATTAAATATGATTCTCTACTACTTGTTTTATTTCATTAGCGTGTGCTTATGATTGTGACTTTCAAACATATAATATTATATTGATCGACTTAAGCGYTATYAATAATATTCGAATATTTTCTGSAAAAAAKAATTTTTTTGTKTATGCAAATGAATATTAACAGCTGAAATATTTGACTTTTAAGTTAMATTATATGCATTCACAAATTTATTCTTAATACACACTGCACAGTCTTGTCTATTTATAAGTGCTTTTACATCTACCAATATCCCTGCTCACGACTTATTCAAATATAAAGTAAGCTTACATCACTTGATTTCTACCGTTATAAGTTTACTTAAATGCATTTCTGTTGTTGCAGTGTTGATACAGATAAAGTGCATTATGCTGTTGTACAAAGTCTAATATTTAAAATAAGCGTGCGTTTGAGTACATAAAGCATTTTCTTTAGAAGCAAAAGCGTGCAAAGTGCTTTAAGTGTAGAGGTATTTGTAAATCAAGCAGTTTATTGCAAATTCTTAGCAAATCTATTTGTGCACTTACTTTCCAAAGCGCACAACTCGTACAAATTTATTTGGAATTTGTAATTAAAAATATTTTTCATGGATATTTGAATGTCGAGGGCAAGTTTCACCACAAATGCTTTATGAACTCCGTTAGTAGAAAAATGAAATATATAAACCATTAATCAGTTGCAGTCAAAGCAACAGCACATAATGAGTACAAAGCGGAAAAAATACACCAACAGATGAAAAGCATAAAGCACACTCAAAGAAGGCATAACTCTTAACAGCAACGACCGGCTTTGCTGTTGCGTATACGCCTGGTTGAACATATCACACAACTTTGTTTAGTAAACCGTGTCTGAAAGGGGTAGTGTGGAAAATTTTAAACGAAATGGTAAGAAGAAGTGGTATTTATATAGATATGTTATTCCAGAAAATTTTAAAGTTTTTTTGTGTTAGCCGAAAATCACTTCATATAATGTTCCAGGACTTGATTATATGTATATAAGACTTTATGTTAACAATGAAACGAAAATAAACTGAAATTGAAAATAAAATTATAACATACATATCTTAAAATAATCAATGGTTAGTTTTAAGATCTCTTATAAAATCTATGAAAGGAGATATTTCCCAATTTGTTGGAAGTGAGATTTGAATTTTTCTGAAAGATCAAGTTCATTGGCTCATTCAGTCACTCATACTAATGAATATATAAATAAAGATTTTAGCAATATTTCATTAAATTATATGTTMCGTCGTTTTAAATTACTTTTTTTCTCAATAAGTTATATTTGCCCTTCTAATAATTCCAAGTCAGATTGCTTTGATCTTATTTCGCTTGAWAGTGTAACTCTTACTGAACAGTCTCAGTTCTCAGTTCTCGTTAGTTACGTCAAAGAAATTTCAGGCAGAGATCACGCTGAACACGGAAGTGCAAGTATTCTCTTATAATCGTCAATCTCCGGGGATTAGCTTATCGATGTTATTAATATTATACTAATCATTCRAACAGAGTGACAGTACTGAAAGAAAAAACAGTACCTTCATTGAAAGTTCTTCTGTAAGCAAGTTCTAAATGTTTTTTTTTTTTTCGAAAAAATCACAAATGGAAAGGCAGCAACAAAAAACTGAAATGAACTTCGCCTAGCAGAAGAAAGTCAGAAATATGGGAGCAGAGTTGACTTGGAGGTTTTATTATTATTCAAAATTTTTGTGTTTCGTGCAGCCAGCGGAAAAATTTAACAAATAGCTGCACACTCCTTCCAGCAAATTATGGGYATAACGGAGCGGACGAGAGCCGATTATACAGCAGCACTGAGTGGGAGAGTTTGGTGTTAACGTATGCCACGCATTGCGGCATGTACGTTTGAGCGCACTTCCTGTCAGCAGTCTGCAATTCTGGCGGCACACCACCACCCMGCGCTACCAATGAACCTCATATGGCTGTGTATGGTGTACTGCAACAATATAATATGTATTTCTGAGCGACTGCCACGGTCGTGTCTGATACTGAGTGCTGCCAGCTAGTTACGCCGCCAACAGTGCGTACACGAAGTTACTGCCATACATTGGCCAGTGTTAATATAAATTGTTAACATTTTTTTGTTTCACTCTCCACAACTTCTTGCCACTTTTATACAGTAGGAGTTTCGTTGTTTGCTGCGCTGGAACAGGACGTAAATAATTGCGGCCGCCGCGCATGCAACACAAGCCATAACGAGCTGTTGTGTATGTGTGCTGCGTCGAGTAGTAAATGGCGCTTGATAGAATTACCCAGCGCGGCATACAAGTAAGTATTTCCAGTTGGTCGTATTGKTAAAGTGATTTCTCTGCAATAACACACACATACACGTACTTGTGCGCACGTTRCATATCAGTTTCCATTTAGTAGCGTAAAAGTGCGGCATGCGTCCATTTTGTTATGCTTATTCGCATACTGATGACTATGCTGTTGGCGCTGGTTTTGGTTTGGTGGCTGTGCGGTAGCTGGCAACGCAATTTGTTTTTATGAATTATTGCTGTGCTGCGCCACAAAATTAAGCCGCCGTGTACTGTTGCATGAAAAATTCTCGTGCGAAAATGCAAATGGACGCCGGAGTGATTTTAGTAAGCAAATAAGCGAGGCGGCTCCAACGCCCAGTGAAATGTGCCGAACAAATATGTAGCAGAGTGAATTGAAAGTTAAAAACTATGTTTAGCAACAAGGTAAGCACCATGAAAAGTTGTAGTATAAGGACAAATTTCCCACAGACACTCTATGATTTTGGGTTTGGTATGAAGATAAACTGGCTTTCACCAGGTATGGTATTGTTGTGTTACTCGTAGCGTGTTATGACTACTGGAACTGCGACTTATCAATTTTTTTTTCGACGAGCATTACATTTAAGAACTGCTCGTATATGATGGAGGATACGAATAACTCGGTACTCTAAGTTTATTTGACTCATAATTGTTTTACTTCATCARACTGAGAAGCACAAAATTCCAAAGGCACATCTACCATCAATGGAGGTATTGACAGGTTAAATTCCGTGGGCTCATCCTAGAAGRCATCGATTATCTTGTATTGCTGCAGGAGAGCATTTGGCAAAAGGTGGAGATTCTCACCAAAAGCGCTTGAATTGGTTAGTGTTCAACGGGATGTCCTCATAGTCACAAGGTGTCTAGTCGCAAAATCTGCCCAGAACATCTGGGCACTTATATGACTTCGATCCTGGACACTCTGAAATTCTCCTATGAATTGATTTCATTAAAAAATAATTGGATTTCCAGATCGACGAACCTATTTCTGGCTGTCGTTTCTCACATATATCGCTGGAGGGAGAGGCGGTGATTTTTTTACTGATGGCTTATTTGCTTGCGGCAAGGATTGCTTTTAAGGCGCAATATTTCATGTCGGCTAGCACGAAGTCATGGAGTTTTGTTTCTTTATCTTTAATTGCAGATATTTCCGTGGCAAGTGCTGTGACTCCTCAATAATCGTAATAGCACTAAGTTGAAATGGCAAACCTCYAATTCCAAATGTCGTTAAAACAATACTGTCTACCCGATTTGCATGAAAATTTGACAATATCCGCCTAAGAGTACATTTATACTGTATGATAGTAGCAGCGACGCCTTAGGACTGAGAAGGATAATGCTTTTTGACCACTCTTGTAAACATTGCAACCTCGCTAACTTTGTGTTTCTTAGGTGTAAATTCTACAAGCTCTCGAAATGTTCCAACATAAATAACTCACCATGTTTCATGTACCCAACCCCTATTCCAAGAATGGAGAGACTGAATAAAGCRACGAAAATGGCATTTCATTTTAGCCACATTAACTTTAAGCACCAGAGTGTGTTGTGATGCGGCACTAATTCGAATTAGCCAATAACTCTACACATCTACATTAATCTAGCATCCTAGCCATTAATGCAATAATAGCAAGAAAACATAAATATGCCAACACCCTGCAGATAAACACAACTCCAYGTTGCCATGTTTCGCACGGACTAATTAGCTGAACAGTAGCCAAAACGTTGTGTTTATAATATGAGTATAATTGTATGTGCAGCAAATTCTACTACAAAGCCATTCATGCAACTGTACACAATGAGAGATGTTATTGCATGGCTTAGAACACATGCATTTTCTCCRGTTAATAGAGCAGATTATGCACGTTGCTTAGTTTATTTTTAATAGTTTCAATTTAGTTTGGTAATAGCATGAGAATAAAATTGATATAAAATTATCTAGTACTAACTAAATTTACACATACACAGAATGACGACGGAGCTTCGATGTGCTGCAAGCAGGTTTCGCATGCGACACGGCCAACATGCCCTTGTCCAACTGCATAATAACGTTGAAATCTCCTTTATATTGGAAGCGAGATGGAACCCACAGTATCTCAGAAATGTGTTGGAGCAAGTAAGCAGAAACACACATATATCCTTATGTTCAAATAGGTTTGTTGCAGATTGTGTTGCTATTATAGTAAACACACACAGGAGAAGTTTTTATTATTTTGTAATAAATTGGAATCTGACCATTACTCGGACATACAGACTTTGTTCTTGGCTACAAGCTTTTCCTTGTACGGCAACATGCTTGTACAGCTTACAATGTTGCAAGCGCTTTCTTACAACTTTTTACACCAGCAATGTTGTGCATGTGTGTTGTGCTTGTCCATTTATTTTGTGCTTTTTCACTGGTCAACAAATTCAAATTGCCGATTTCCATCAAAAACTACTGCAAATGTCGGTTTTGCAGATAAGCAGAAATTCAATAGCAATCTTCACACGTACACATACACGCTTACCATTATTTGTGGTATARTATATGTACAAACATATGTAYGTGTGAGTAATCT
Organism: Bactrocera latifrons; assembly: GCF_001853355.1. Lineage (NCBI taxonomy): Eukaryota > Metazoa > Arthropoda > Insecta > Diptera > Tephritidae > Bactrocera > Bactrocera latifrons. The sequence goes on along the minus strand of NW_017535642.1, from coordinate 105,389 downwards.
TATAGTCATTTGTAATCTGTGGCCTATGTTGTACCCGCTTTGCTGGCGGCTAGATCTGTGTATTAACAGGGAAATTTACTTTAGCCGACAAGAATTGCTGTGATTGCTGCACATTCTTCAAAGCATTTGCGCTTTTTCGTGTCCGTGTGTGTGCATTTGTGTAATTTATTTAAGCAAATAGCTTATTGAAAAATGATTTCTGCACCAAACAACTACT
>NW_017535642.1:79855-103562 GCF_001853355.1 Bactrocera latifrons | reverse complement strand
TAAAGAGTCAATCGCTTAAAAATTGCGAACGAACGACTACTAGTATTAGGGTATAATATTTTAGTGTGCTTCGGATTGATATTTATGTGTTGGTAATCAAAATTGCTCCACTATTAACGAATTGAATTGAACTATACAACTTTATTTGCAATTACACCGCACAAATTTGAGTAAGGTCTAACCAATATTAATGTTTGAATATCCCTTACACATATTAACTTTTTCTATACAATAATAAATGAAAAAAAATTGTAATGATAGAGAGAGATGTTTATTACTTAGTTTAGAAGCAATATAATAATAACGTCCTATTTTGCCTTTCAAAATTGTGAACTTTCGAAAAAAATAGGACAAACAATACAGCCACACAMATATATTTTTAGGGCACGCTAACATATCGGTACGTATCTACAAYATAAAAAACAATGCTACCTTAATACCGCCATTGGTGTCAGTTACATTTGCTTTTTCAAAATATATTTCTATACGAATATGTGATATACTGTAGGATTGGTTTAAAAGAAACCCCACAAGTCGAAACAATAAAACATGATTTTCCCATTAAGTTGGCAAAAAAGGGTTATTGAATTGAAAAAATATGTGCCACTTTGGGAAATGATTAGGCCCTTATATTGTATGTTTATGTCACATCGATCCCTACATACATACCTAATTCATGGAAATCTAACGGCATTCCTCACCAYCACTCAAAGTTTAACAAAACTCCTTTCTATGCCAGGGTTCATACTGCTTCACAAACCACAGAATAGAGAACTCTCCATGATTATGCAACTGACGCTGGCAGTGGCAGTGGCAGTGACAGTTAGACCAGCAGATTTCAATTAGTTTGTTAGGTACAACAAAAAAGTGGAAATGGAAGAAATTTGCCGCCGACAGTTGGTTAAAGTTTTTACGCTTTCCTGCTGTCCACCTTACCTTTTCTCTAAACGAAATATAGCCAATGCATACATTTTGTCATTTTATAGTCCGCCTTTTTCCGCTTCTTATTTCGACGCCATCATTTTTTGTCACGCACACACACGCCAACATTTCTGACTTTTCCTTTTCGTCCTACGTTTCTGTACGCTTGTGTGATGCTTTCCTTAACTATGTGGTGAGTTCTATGTTTTTCTAACTGGAGTACATACATACATACTACATACAATGAAACTGTGTACAAAATTTAAAACTCGCCAAATGCTCTGAGGCAAAAAGGGATAACAACAATAGCAAAACCATGAAAATTTTAAAAATGCACACCGAAATCAACCAAAGCACAAGAAAAGTGCGATGTCTGCAAAAAAKTTTTGTTGAAATCACACTTCTTCGGCGCTGCGAAAAGTAGAAAAATAGCAAAATGTTAGAATAAATGTAAATAACTGTAATAAAAACAAAATGTTGAAGCTTGCAAAGAAAGAAATTCGCACTAAATTTTGCAATACTMGCAAAACCTACAGCAGCAGCTGCAAATATAAGTACCCAAGCACTTAAATTGGGGATAGGGTGTATCACCACTGGCATATAACTATATAACATACATACATACACATGTTTATTCGTATATGGTATATGGTAAGCTAGTCAGGGCGTCAATTTGAGATGGCGAACGGAGTCTCTGGGGTGGCTGATAACCACGGTTGGCGGTGACTGCTCTGCGGATGCTTACAATCGCACCGCTGCCACATGCCTCGCATGCATRCGGGCATTCCCGGTTACTGCAGTATTTTTGGTGCATTTAGGAAAAATTATTATCCAGCGAAACGTATGCGAATGAATAATAGAAATRTCATCTAGGAACTAACAACTAGGCAAAGCACTCTAACGGCGCTCCATTTCCAGCAAATGGCATTCGTTAGAATAGGTAGGCTGATATTAAAAAATAATATGAGTRAAATTAAAAAACCAAACAATGCTGTTACCATGCGCCTTCTGTCACTTTGCTATGCATTATAAATTTTCATTTATTTATATATATATATTGGCGAATTGTGAATTGTATTTATGTGCTCATAAAAATAAAACATAAATCAGATTAAAACAAGAAAAAACGTTTTGACTTTRATAGCAACGAAGCTTTTATACTATTCATAAATACAAAATATTTCTTATTGGAACTTGATTTCGATAGATCAGTTTGTATGGCACCTATATTCTATAGCAGTGCGATCGTTCAGTTTATATGGAGGCCCTATATTATAATAGTCCGATATAGAAAATAGTACGCGTGCAAATTTATASATAATATATACTTTATCATAACAACTTTCCAACTTTTTGACAATTTTTGTAATATGATTTGTCCTTTTCTTCTTCCTTCGATGAAAATTTCTTCTCAGCAACCATTTYTTTGAGGTTAAGAACMGGAAATAGTTGCTTCCGGTCGGWACTGGAKAATAMKATGGATKCGGAAGCAATGCGAGTCCAAATTTACGGATTTTTGCCAACGGTTTTACTGACTTGTGACATCACGGTGCATTTCCTTTCAACAAAGATCTYTCTTTTCTTCAATTSCGGCCGTTTTTCGGCGATGTCGTCCTTCAAAAGGTCCAATATAGCTTTGCTATGTAATATTCGCTGTTGATGGAGGGACCATCATTGAAGGTAGTGTGCTTGTCAAAATGTAGCCGTTATAACCKTGCCAGCTGACTGATGCGCTTTTTCATGCTTTGGAGTGGGTTYATCGTGTGCAGTCCACTCAGATGGTTGTAGAACTTCGGAGCGRAATGATGGAACCATGTTACACTCGAACATCTCTAAAAACTGCTCTGAATCATCCATTCGTCATTGTTTTCGTTTAAAAGTAAGCTCGCGCGGATCCCACTTTGTACAGAGATTTCTTATACCCAAATATTCGTRAATGAGTTGATGTACCCGTTCAGTTGATATTCTTAGAAGCCTACTATTTCTTTCAAGCAACTTCACTTTACGGTCATCTAGAATTATTTCTAGATTTTTTCGTCGGTAATGACATTCCATTGCGTTCACCGTCTTCAGTGCTCATTTTACCATATCTAAACTTAGTATACCAATCCTTGAAGATTGACTTTCCTGCGGCAGTGTTCGGAAATTCTTCATCAAGCCAAGTTGTTGCTTCAACTATATTTTTCCCTTCGAAAAGCAGTATTTATCAACAAATTCCTTTTAAGTTGTCTTTCACAATAACAAAAGTTGCTTTACTCAAAATTATATAATTCACAAACTAATGATCCGAAAGCTGTTTAAGGTGTGAGGTAACAAAAAATCTTATGTATTGGGTAGTCGAAAAAGTCTTTTCGTATTTTGTCCATAGATGTCGTTGTAGTCCTATATCTCCAGTGCCATCAATCGGATTGTGTCGTAGCATACAGTGTTGGAAAGATGAGATTTTAAGCTTCATTTATCCAAAAAAAAATTAAATTCGAGGAAGTAAATGCTAGTAGCCYCAAATATGTGACACTCTGAGGACTCTTTCATTGGCCTGTTATAATAYTCTTTCTTGTTGATGTTTGAAAAGTTGAAATTAGTTTGGTTCTCGACCTTATTGTAATTATCTAATCTAATTTCCCATMAAAAAACAGTACCCCATTCGAATAGAGCATCTCATATTTTCTACCAAAAGCTTTTTTTCCAAGTCAAATTTTCAATTTTTTTTAAGTGGATTGTAACATAAACATTGTGGGAAGCTTTCTTAAATTCCTATACAACCAGTAATATTTTTCTGGATTTTACTTTTTTTGAAAATCTATTCTGTACCAAGTCCATTTACAAAATTTARAAATTTTAATTTAAAYTTTATGAAATAAAACTTAAATGGTCCCTTGARKAATCATCAGGGGGAACCGCCAGGCGTTTAAGAGTTAATAATGTAATTTACTTTTTGAGTAAGATGATAATCCTATTAAGGCACACAACTTTTTTAATTCTTTATATGAAAAAATAATCTATAAAAGACATAAGATGACTCTATTTTCATATATTTCTAGATTAATTCTTTGAAAGAATCTTATTACATCATATTTTAATAGTTATATAAATGATTATTCTGCTGTTCGAGACGGAAGCGAATTCTAACTCAGAGAAATCAATGGCTTGCCTATCCTAATATATGTATAGATTGCAATAAAAAGGAAATAAATGCGTGTCGTTTTCGAAGTTTGTTTGTATAGCTGGGARATTTTCATCAGGCTACTCACCCTTCAAATAAAAGTAAACATAATTAACTCCTCAGCAAACGGAAATGCTGGATCAATTTTCATTTGTACAACAGGAAGAAGAAACGACAGTTCCTTAAATACCACCCAGTGTTTGGTCAATATATTTAGAGCATATAAAGTTGCCTGTTTTTGAAATCAGTTCATTAAATATTTAAGAAATACTTTTGGAAATTTGTTCCTTTATCGAGTTTATTCGTTCATGGCTGTTGCCTTTTAGTTAGCTTAGCTGCCGACTGGAGGACATTCAAGTGAGAACGTGTCTCGTTCGGAAACCACAAAAAGGGTTCAACAAACCAGACATTGAAATTCCCGGCAACAACCAAAAAAGTCAAAGCGGATATAAAATCAAATGAAAAATGGGAGGGCATAAAATGAATGGCTGTTTAATGCAAGTGGACAAGTGCAGTGTGTGCCGCAGGCTCAGCGTAACCTAAAGGAAACAGGCAAACAAACAACAAAAAGAAAGAAAAATATTATAAGAAAAATGCATGAAGAGCGAACTCACTGATTGTGAAGCACCAAAATAACCTGTGAAGGACAGATTTTGGCGGAGCCGCCGAATCGCAACAGCCCGYGGTCGCCAGCTAAGGATTTGTGTCGAAACCCAAGTGATAAAGTGTATTTAACCAAAGTGCAAATGTCACCAACAGACTATTTAAGTTGGGGGTTTATTGATGCAGTAAGTAAAATATTCTCAGACATTTGTTCCGCGGAAAATAACTAAAAACGAAAAGCGGAGTATAGCATGAGGCGTTTACTATTTCCAAACACACAAAATTTGCGACAACAAAAAAGCAAAATCTTACCAAACTCGTACTGTCAGAAAACTGGCCGGAAACTGAATATTTCATTACAATTTTTGTCAAAGCTTGTTATATGTTTACGTGCCCTGAAATTTCATAACAAACCGCCTAGATGTATACTACATTACGCCTCAGACTTCCAGTTAATAAAGTGAGCCAGAGAAGTGGTGTTGACGCCTCGCATTGCCATAGCTGCCAAATAGGCCTTGAGGTGAAGCTATTCCAGATGCTTATAGTTACTGGTAATACAAACATACGTAAAACTGCTACAGGCAGCTGTTTCAAAACATAAACATCTGTATATACATACTTACGTATTAATTAAAAAAAGCATTAATAGAAGAGATTTTGTTTTCCTGATATAATTATATTAAATATTAAATAAATCGCGGTCCCTAATTTTTATCTATCTCCATATGTTCATATGAATATCATAAAACGTGAAGAACTGTTGAAAGATTTCTGCGAAGAGAACCCCATCCCACCTACCTATTTACCCTAAGCAACAGCAACCTTATTAACGGTGAAGTTATAACTTGCGATAGCGAGAACTAAATGAAATTTAGTTAGAATTTAAAATGGCATAAGAGCTTAACTTTAATATTTCGGGATAATGATTAATTTCATGATCTCTTTGTAAAGTGGTTATTTATAGTATGCTTTTTCAAATTCGGAATGATCGAATATAGTTGAAAACTTAACACAAATATATAATATAATAAAGCCTTATTTTTCCCACTTCTTTTGCGTTAATGTGGGAATTGTCCACATTTGTTCCATTACACTAATTTGTAATTTTTTTTTTGTCACATGGAAATTTATATCAAATTATATACCTTGAAATACTAGGGCCACCAAATAATAATATATCAATGAAAAAAAAATGTACACATCATGTTTTCCTGTGACATCAAAACATATATTTTCGTAAAAAGTACAAAATTCAGCTACACTTACAAAATTATTTCCTAATATCTAATAGATACTTATGATTTTCTTGAATATTTGGTTTCCGGTAGGTCTCTTTTAAGTCTAAAAGAATAGTCTGCTAGCATGCCTGAACTCCATTTCCCTCGATAACGTTTCTCCATTAAGGAAATGTCTTGATGGAACCTCTCACCTTGTTCGTCACTCACAACACCCAAATTTGCCGAAAAGAAATCCAGATGGGAGTCCAGCATATGTATTTTCAAGTACATATTACACCCCAAAGCTTTAAATGATATCATAAGTTCATTTATTAAATCATTGTAATTTTCCGCTTTATGGTTACCTAGATAATTTGGAACAAGCGAGTTTTCCTGAGCATTCAGTTTTTCTTCAAAGCTCTTATCTTTCATCAATTGCCGTATTTTTGGGCCTACAAATATTCCCTCTTCGATTTTCGCCTCGCTTCACGCTTGGGCCACGCTTTCTTTGTATGGTGATTTTTTCTGTCTTTATTGTCCCATTCACAAATAAAACAGCTAAATTTCGTATAACCAAGCTTGGACTAGTAAAAGCGAAATGACTTTAAAATCACCACAAATTTTCCAAGCKTGTTTACTGTATTCAATTTTTTCAAGTATAAATCTCATATTTTCGTAAGTCTCTTTCATATTAGAAAAATGAGCAATCGGCACTGAAGAATTTTTATTCTCTTATGTAGTAACACTGCTTTCAAACTAGTTTTTGAAGAGTCAATAAACAGTCGCCAGTGACTTGGATCATATTCGAAAGTTAATAAATTCATCACAACAGGAACGTTATTACGATAGACTAAATCACCCCCTTCAGAAAAGTAAGGTTTTATTTCAACATTACGACATTGAAAATAAGAAATCTTTGTACCACGAAAAAGTAAATTCCGGTCGTTTAATCTAGACCCCAAAAGCTCAACCTTTTAGACAGAATTAAATAATGTAGGAAATCGTTTAGATCACGTTGTGTCAATAAGTGCGATTCTTTTGAAATTGACGTTTCGTAACTTGAGTCACTATCTTCAGATACCTTATTATGCTGACTGAGAACAAATTCCGGACTAGAATTCTCACTTTTTGATCGATTTGGAGACATCGGCGCAGGAAGTTCGGTAGGTTGGGTCTCTTGGCCGAAGACAAGTTTGGATACTGGATAATGTGTTTGGATTTGGTAGTAATATCAGCCAAACAAAAATTACAATCACTTACATGATCCTTTGGTTCCGTCTAAATCATTGGTATAGAAAATGACAAATGTCTACGTTGTTATTTAGCCCAACCTAAGAGGAGCCTCACACACGTTCCACAACATTTATGTGGAATACAGAAATGTCTTGATTTCCTCACAGAATTTCTCCTCCTTGATTCCACACAATGTAATTTAGCGAACACAATAGTTACACAGTCGACTAAATGCAGTTATGTAAACAAAGAAATGTATATGAGGTCAGCAATGAATATGCAGCTGTCACAAGAAAACTGGATGTGATAGAAACAAAACTGTTATATATTTCTAATGAGGGTACACCAACATAAATAAAAATCATAACAAAATTTATTTCAGGAAATTATCCGACGAATAGAGCACTTTAAAGGTGAAAATCTTTGTATCACTGGTACCTGTATATACTATATATCTTTAGATAAATCCATGACTTTTAGCCAACAAATAAAGATCAAACAATTCGGTCTTTTGCTGTAGTTCTGCTGCCGGCACAGTTTAAACTCAAGTACCATAATTTCCTTAATTCTTTTAATATTTTCAAAATTAAAAGATAGAACACTTGCATTTCAAAACATCTGTTGTTACTAAGCAAATAATTCTATTGAAAACATAAAATTCTCCGAAACTGTTTCGGAACCTTTGGCACATAATTCATGAAAATTTTACGTTACGTCAGGATCTGTGCGAGTAATTTCAGTTTAATCGCAACGTAGCACCTTACTATATATTTTGTGACGAACCACTCATTCGAGAATACCGAATTTCGCTGGGGATAAAATTATCATTGTATCTTGATCGATCTTTAGTTGACTAAGGGTAGTTTAGTTGGAATTCAACTCTTTTCAGAGGTTAGGTAGGGGCGCAAAGAAGATTTGACCTGAATGAATTAGAGATTTATACAATATTAAACTTTAGAGATAAGTACAATAAACCAATTAAATTTTTTTCCATCATAGATGGCCTTACGATTACAGTACAATATCGGTTCTTAAGTTTTCGATATTTTAAAGAGGAAAATTTGCATTAAAGTGTATTTGGAGAAGGTATGTATATCCGGTAAAAATGGAAATATCTTACTACAAGACAAAAAATAAACTTAAAAAACAAAAAAAATTAAATCTAAATTTTAAAAGTATGAGAAAAATACAAGCGTTAACTGTATCCTTCCATACACATTTGCTCTTTTGCACTAAGCTCATTTTTGTAAAACAAATTCTGCAGCAAAAAGCGCAAATGTCTTGTATGCTGCGTTTGTGAATACCATACATAGAGACATATATATATGCGACTTTGTTATTTTACGATTTTGCACAACAGAACAGGGTTTCGTTTTTTTTTTTGTGAAGGACTCGTAAGCATAAACCCGGTTACGTTGAGTAGTTCAAAGCATTTTAACGGCATTATTGTGTACATGAAAAGTGAAACACGTTACACTACAACTAGCAGCGAGTATATTTTCTAGTTATTCTGATAGTACTAAACAAAGTAAACATGTTAGCACAAATAGTAAAAATTCTTCAAGTAAAAGGAGGAAAGAAATGTGCACTCACACATACGCACACAAAAGCAAATTCACAGCGCGCGCACGAAACTGAAGTGAAGCAGGTGAGAATTGTGCGGGTGGCTGCTGGCAGAGTTGACTACCGAAGCTATTGTACACTGGGTCATGTGCAAATGGTTGAATATGAGACCCAAGACGGCTGTAAATTTAGGCCAAGTACTCGTAAGTTGAGTGCTAGGCAAACACCCACACACAAGTCTTAGATGTTGCTATATAGAAGGTTTGTGGAACTAGATCTCTATAATATTAGYTGTGTAAGTATTCGCAGGTAGATAAAACACTATGCATTGGGAGAGATCGTTTCTGCGCCAATTGCTGAGTTCAAAAGTCGACATTTTAGCACGAAAATATTGCTGTTAATGTTTTTACGGTGCAAAAACATGAGAAGTCAACATATAAGCCAAATGTAAGGTGACGTGAAGAAGCAATGAGCTTTAAGAGTTGCCTATGGATAGTGCGTACTTGCTGATAGTTGTCGGTAGTAGCAAGCTAGACGGAATTGAAGTTGGTATTCTAACTTAAGCATTTAATTAGAAAATATGGAATACCAGCCCATATAAACAATCTGTGGCATGAATAACWCGACTATAATCGAATGCTTTAAATATTTAATTAAAAGCGAAAATATAAATCACATGTTTGGTCGATCTACTGAACCCATTGGAGGTTGTAGATAAGTGCAGGGTTCCTAAAAGTTTTTGAGCATTTTTCTATGACTAGTGCGTTCTAATGTAAGAAATTTACCAGAATTTTTACCCATGATCCACAACGGGCACTTAGAAAAAACACAAGACCAAATGCAAGAAGAATTGTCTATAATATCACACAAAATATCTTCATAATACTTAATTATATCTCAATGCTTTGAAAATACGAAAATTATCGATAATATAGAAAAAAATATAGTTAAAGCAAAAACTTGGCGTGATGACGAATTTATAAACACTGTACTAAGGAAACCAATTAAAAATGAAATGAGCACCGAAGRCGGTAAACCCAGTGGACGACAAAATACATCAAAAAAGTCCACAAAATAATTTAAAACGACCGTAAAGTGAAGTTTCTGTAGATACATAGCAAGCACTATAAGAATATCAACTGAACGGACACATCAACTCATTACGAATATTTCAGTACCAGAATGCGCTGACCTTGTTTTTGGATGAGTTGATGATTCGGAGATGTTCAAGCGAATTAACCCCCAGTTTTTACGTCGATATATGATAATGGATAAAACATAGCTCATTTCTCTCCGAAGTCCAATTAACAGTCATCCGCGTGGACTGCATACGATGAACCCACTACAAAACGTGGAAAAACTCATCAGTCGGCTGGTGAGGTTACGGCGTATTTTAAGATCCGCATGAAACAACTATTATTTTACTCTGAACTCTGTTGAATAAAAACAAAAAAAATGTTTGCCAAAGACATGTGTTTTACTATGGTGGCCGGGGACTTTTCAATTAACCTGTTACTTTATGTTTTTGTATTTCTCATAGTGAACTATACACTAATCACCAAATGAAAGTATAAATTTCACAGATGTTATTTCAATGCAGTTCTATTAAAATAAACAATTAATAATTCATACATTAATATTACATTTACATAGGTATTTAAATAGCAAATTATAAATTATCTATTTTTTCCCCGGAATAGAAAGAAAAAAATTGTTCCACTTTAAAAAAAGGACTCTTAAACAAAAGTGGTCAAATAAACGTATAAATTACAAAAAAATACTAAACATTTGATTTAAAAGTAAAGTTAGTGATAAATATCGCCTCTTTATTCTGAATTACTGCACGAAGACGTTTTGGTATGCCTCGAACCAAATTTTTTAATATTTTCATTGGAATAATGTCAAGTTGACGCTTCGTCTCTAAGAAAAATTATTCCAAATTTGTACGGCTGCTTWTATTATTATTTTGGAATCAAACCACATCCACATCCACAAATGCTGAATTGGATTTAAATCCGGTGACTGAGCTGGCCAGGTCAGTTTTTCTTCAAGCCGTCTTCAAAAAAGCGAGTAGTCAGGCGAGGTGTGCGTTGTTGCTCGTTATCTTATTGGAAGATAAGCGAACGTTCTCTTCTTCCGCATTTATTTTCAAATCTTCGCTAAGGATGTCAACATCAAGAAGCAACCGTCAGTCGTCCATCGATTTTAAATACACTTCCTACACCAAATTTTTAGAAACAGCCCCAAACCATGAAAGAACATCCTCCATGCTTCACTGATGAGTGCATGCACTGCGATTTTAAGCGATGAGATTGCATGCACGCTTACACCTTTTTTAACTACTTAGCTAGAATTTGAATTCATCGGACCAAATTACTTTATCTCAAAATGTAGACATAGCTCTTTTTTTCGACATAGTTTTTAAAACCAGTTGTTCGAAGTTTCCTTTATATTGTAATAATGAAAACATCCAAACTAAAACTTTAGATTAACTCCCGCGCTAAAATTTCAGGTTTTTTCAGAAGCTTTTCTTCGTAAAAGTCGCTCAGCGAGTATTTTTTTTTTTTGGACTTTGGATCTCCATCGTATTAAGTATGTCTTCCTTCTCTTGGAGTATTTGAAAATCTTTCTTGCCCCTGCGATCGAAAGGGAATATTTTTCATATATTTTTTGATACGAGAAGAGGGATATTCTCATCTTCTACAATTAAGATCAGATTCTCTTCAATTTTTTTGTATTTTCTACTAAGAACAGAACAAAAAATTGTTCACCATAACAGAAATTCCCTTAATAAATATGAATGTATTAAATCTGTTGTAAAATTCAGTTTTACCTTGAAAGATATGCACCAAAACTGAAATTATACTTTCATTTGACGTGCTCTCTTAGGCTCACCAGCGAAGACTAATCACTCTCGATGGAGTAAATATTTTTTGCGTCTAATCCTTAAGGGGTTCGGGGTAGTCAGAATTTTCAAAAAAACAAAAAAAAAATTTCCATTTTCGTTAACCTTAAAAACATTTTCTGAAAATTTCGCGTTGATCCGATATTTAGTTTTTGAGTTATTCGACAAATAACAAAGAGAGCTCGGTCACTTCAAAGCGCTAGTGTGAAACTTTAAACGCGTTTTTTCTCAAAACTATGTTTTTTGAACTGGTGACAGCTGTAACTCGAAAACCGCTCAATAGATTTTAATGAAATTCATACAGCTTTTAGAATATATAATAAACTAGGGCCTCTTTGGTCAAAAATTTCGATTTTTTAAGATAAATTCACTGTTGATTTTTTTCCAAAAATTTAGGCAAAGATTTCATGACGCCGCCATTTTGTTAATTTTTAGAAAAAAAAAATCCTTCGATCAGGCCCAGGATTATCTATTTATAAAACAAATTGTTTTTGTCCGATGGATTTTAGATGAATCTCCAAGGACTTATGGTTGTCACCGCAAGTACCTTTTTTTGGAACTGGGCCAACACAAACAACTATAACTTTGGAAATCAAATTTTTCTTTTGAAATTTTCGTGACTTCAAGTCAGCACATTCTCTTTTAATGCCATATTACTACTTTTGTAAAATAATAAGATTTAATAGCAAAAAACATACTGAAATTTCTCATTTTTTCGTGCCTCTGACTACTCCTAACCCCTTAAGCGAAAATGTAGAAAGTAAATGAATAAATCTGAGGTTGCCAGCATATATATTATATATTACATTGATACTTCGTTTGATGCCTAGCGTATGTAGCCTATTCACGTGTATTTAATGACCGTAATTTACACATTTTCGTCCGGACGGAAAAACTTAGGATATAGTATACAAAAATATCGGAGAATAATACTCTACTATTTTTCTATTTTAGAACTCAAATTTATTTATCCAATGACGGTTTATTACCAGCAAACATTTTATTTAAAGGTTTGTACGAGGAGGATCTATTGCAACCAGCCGAGTTCTGTTTAACGACATCAAATCAAAACAGACACAGATACGCAAAATAAATCACTGCAAATAAAAAATCTAAGCCCGGATACTATAAACAACCAGATAGCACTTAAATCAGCGGATTTATGTATGTGTAAAGCTGTTTATATATCTACGTAAATTGCGGGTGGCTGTGAGTGTAATTTTAAATGCGWGCAAATGAGTTAGTGTGTGAGAGAAAAGTGATTCTCACGAAACAAGCTCTTCGTAGTTCTTTGGAGGGTTCGTTGGTGATGAATGTGCCCGCAAAGKCTGGAATATGCCAGTAAATTCTACTTCACTAAACTTTAGTAGACACTCGAATATTAATAGAGTGTTGAGTACTTCAGATAATTGAGCGAAAACTATTTGTGAGCTTACTTCCACTCTCTCTCACGCAATCTCTCTATGTGAAAATTTGTCCATGTTATTATTCACCAACGCTTCGTTAGAGCGCGCAGGTGACTCTCAGTTCTATTTCTCCCTTTTGAAATTTCTGCGAATGTTTTTCACCACATGTCCGATTCTTTTGTTTTCGCCGCAAATTTTTAGCGCGTGCGCAAACGTGAAATTAGCTCTCTTTGTCCTTCTATCACTTATTGCCATTTTGTTAGCTTTACTATTTTGTGCGCCCTGCTGTCAAAGCTGGCGGTATTTTTTTTTTTTTAAGTTTTTCCATCTCTGCAATGACATTTGTTTTCATTTCACTACCATTGCGTTTCTACAGACGAACAACGGGTTTGTTTACCTCAGCCGAAGAAATGGTAGCGGTGATAAAAAGCCTTGAGTGGACATATCTTACTGGCACATATGTACATATGTTCTACAATTCATAACATATACAAACTCATGTATATTATAAAACCAAAATTTTTCAATTAATGAGGGCATCAGTACTCGTATCGGTTTTTAAACCACTACTTGATAGATCCTGGTTAATACACACATAAATATAAATATATTATATGTAAGAATATCGACATTCGAYAGACGAACAATAGTAACACTCACCATGTTGTCCAGTGTTCGTGATGATCACCCAAAAATCAATTGTTTTCTCCGGACCCAGCTCTTCGTAGTCCCACTTCTTTTTCACACGCACCGCGCCATTTGTTTCGACTGTCACCCACGGATTGTCGTCGCGTATTTTAAAAGTTTCCTTATCGGTCTCTTTCTCCAACTGGAAGACGGATTTACCTTCGGTATCGCCATCGGCTTCAGTAAACTCGATGCGTTTAGTCGGGCGTACCGCGCGCGTTACCCGACGTTTCTCGCGATGATGTGAATGCTCATTGATGGCATCGTGCTCCAAGTGTTGCATTATAAAAGAAACCGGTTCTGGCGCTAAGAACTCTAGCAACACTTTAGCCGGTTGTTTGCTCACCAAACTGGGATAGCGTAAGTCGTGCGCTTCGACCTCGATCAACAATTCGGAGGCATGGGGTTGATCAGCCAACATAATTTCACCAGTTTGTGGCACAATGATGACAATATTATTTGGCGCACTTAGTCTATAGGCGATCTTATCGCCATCCGCGTCAGTGGCTTCAACCTTACCCAGTATGCTGAACCGTTTCCAAGTGGTTGTTGTGTTACCCTCTAAGCCGGTGCTCTTCTGACCGGCAATAGCGAATTTGTATTCGGTGGATTTAAATATAGGGTGGTTATCATTTTCGTCCAGTACAGTCACCTGAATTTTCGAGATGATCTTATCGAGTTCATCTATGTCTGAGGCCTGTACCGATAAGTCATAGTGYGCTTTTGTTTCACGATCCAATGGTCGATTGGTGACCAACCACACACCAGCTTCACCATCACTATCTACCGTGATGGACTTCACATTCATAGCGCTTTTTTCAGTGGACTTACGCGTCTGCAGTGCAAATGCCTCGTCATCATTGCCGTCGATGATGGTGTAACGCACCTTCTTGGGCGCACCGGTGTTATTTTCAACAGCGGCATCGCCACTTAACGCCTGCATTAATGGTATGCCGCGTACACGTGTGCCTGTGGGGCGATTCTCACGCACCTCCCCACTTGCATCCAGCATGGAGCCGGGGAAGCGCAACATATCGCTGCGATGCATAACAAACAACTGTAAATTGTGTGTATTGGTGGCGTTAGGTGTCTCCTCGACCACMACGAGATTCACCGGGCGATTAACAAGTGGGGAGATGTCGGATGTAGTCATAACCACACCATCGTCGAGTACTGTAAAATATTTGGAGTAATCACCGGCAAGCATATGATAAGCGCCAACAGATGTCGATGCCGACGAGGAAGTTTTTTCCAGCGTTGAGTTCRTATCGTTCACTGGCATTGTCTTGAATCGCTTAATACTAAAACCGGGATAGGTATCATGTGGCAGTACAAGGGAGTACTCACTGCCAGTTGTGCCACCGCTGCCGGCTAACATGCGCGCAGCATTTGCCGCTGAAATACCAACCGCATGCGACATSCCTTCGCCGTTGGCAGTTGCGGTCATATGCGCTTGCGTATTGGAAATATGCATGAGCAGCGCGCTGATGATAATGGCCAACATGTAGAAGCGGGGCAATGAGGGTGGCGTATGGAAGAAATGCGACACGATAATTTTCGAGCGAGTGGACGAAATACGCGGGTTTATTCGGGACATTGTATCGAAATCGCGTGTTGTTCTGTTATGCGAATGCCCCCGCTGCTGCTGCAGCTCGGAAGAGCAACGCGCCGCCATTGTGGCACGCGTTTTTTATTCTTCTCGCTGTTTCGAACTATAAGATGCTCTTTGCACAATTTTTTGCACTGTCGATTGCACTCGTCGATTAGTTTTAGTAAACACTGTTTTGAGTTTAATTGCTCGGTTTTAATACATTTTCAGGGAGCTGGAAAGAGAACAAGAAAATACAGAATATTTAGATTAGTTTTTTATATTACACTTATATGTGGTAATATGTAGTACTAAATTGAAAAATTTTGATATTTAGTATATGTATTCTTCTTATTGCCTAATTAGTTCCAGAAGCCTAATTCTCCTAGCATTTTTTATCGCTTTGATAATCCAAGGGCTTTCTTTAATAGAAAATTCTTTTATACTAATATATTGAGTAATATAAACTGCATCGCATTTRTTCTTCCTTAAACTTACTTAAGAGTAAAACCATTAATTAACTCAATATCATTGGCAATTAGCACTTGCCTTGACATTTTTCTTCACTTTSCTCTCTTTCAATATTCCAATGCATACCGTTCCACAATCAACCGCTAATTTGTGCCACAATAAATTTCAACTTGCCACACCACTAATAATTATGCTCATTGCAATTAAACAGAAATCGATTAAGCCAAAAGAAATAATGCCGACTGCGGCAGCGTGTCACAACAATTACGCCGAAATTAAAACGTCATTAGCATAGAGAGACAATAGATGTCATTAAACACAGCGCGAACTGTAGGGGGCACTTGAGTTTACAAAAAAACGTTCGCATATATTATATATTGAAGTCTGTTTTCGTAGTTYAAATGGATTGAAATGGGAGAAAGGCATAAATAAAGGCAATATTGAGAGAGTAATGGTGTAAAACACAAAAATTATTTAAATAATTTTTTGAGAAGAATAAACTAGGAGGAACATTCCAATTTTTATTAGTTAACATTATTTTACCTTAGTGCCATATACATATGTATTTTTTTATTGTGCAAGGTTATATTAGATTGGATGGCTCATTTAGAGAGCTCGCAACTGAACTGCTATATGAGATCCTTGAGCCATAGAAGAGAAGAACTTCTGTGTTCGGACTTATGATTAAACGTTTAGTAGAACACAAGAGAATACGGGCAGRGACCTGCTCCGATTCTGCTGCAAGCGGTTCAAGGGTGACTTTCCTTACTGGCTCATCAGCTTTACAATCTCCTGCGATTCCGCACATGGCGATTTTTATCACATAGAGACTCGATGCTATTGATAACGATGTTAGACGCTCCTTGACCAATCCTGAGAGAGAGCCGTCCTGCTATCTGAGTGGATSGTGWCTTCTCTGAAGGAGGCTGTACTSCGCAGCTGTAAATCTATTGCTACTTTTATGTCTGCAACATCGTCTTAGAAAACACTGCAATAGCTAGGACGTCTGAAGCTGAAGTTTATAGAGAGCTCCTTGCAGTAAACYTCTCCAYCWACTTTCCCACAAGTTTTGATCCATCCGTAAAGAAATTCACTGCACCTCTCCTCCAACGRCTTCTTCCAAGTCATARCTTTATCCTCGGTATATGGACAGAGTAGGAGGAGTCGCGACTCCATTATCCAAGCAACCCGGTATGAAATCAAARCATGTGAGGATTTCCAAGTTTTAAGGTACGTGTTCTTTTAAGAACCCAGATTCTTTGAGCAACTTTTGCMGCCATAGACCTTCGACCAAATCTACGTGCAAGACGCTGTTAAGTGTCATGGTTRGAGTAGACCTAACTTTACACACATGCCATCTTAGCTGATGGGCACAGGCTCTAGGATCTTAACACGGATTATCTTTTTTTACTATATATATATACTCGCAGTGACATTTAACCAAGAATCCATATTAAAATAACAAATTTTATGCATTAAAGTATTAAAATTTCTTCTAAATAGATAATTGAAGTTTTGTACAGATTGGGTACTTTTAAATAGAGAAAAAACGGGTTTCTTATACAAAMAAAGTGGTGTATCTGATAAATAAAATAATGCTAAGATGGTTTGAAGGGTGGGAATAATGAGTGACTTATAGTGTTTTGTTTTTGTTCGTCGAGAGAAGACTTTACTTCTCAATTGCCTACTTACGTCGAAGTAACACCTCTTGGTAAGAGATAATATGCGTTGGATTGTTGGTATGGATGCTGGTTCCAAGATAGCCGAAAGTATCTACAACTTCGAAGTTATGACTGTCAAKAGTGACGTGCGTGCCTAGTCGCGAGTGCGACGACTGTTTGTTTGATGACAAGAGATATTTCGTCTGACCCTCGTTCACCGCCAGACCCATTTGCTTCGCTTCAATATCAATATCATCAGCATACGCCAGCAGCTGTATACTCTTATAGATGTTAGTAACTTCTTGGTTTAGTTTTTGCAGCTSGAATTATTTTCTCAAGAAGTAGATTGAAGAAGTCACACGAAAGAGAGTCGCCTTGTTTGAAACCTCGTTTGGTATCGAAAGGCTCCGAGAGGTCCTTCCCGATCCTGACGGAGCTTTTGGTGTTGCTCAACATCAGCTTACGCATCCATATTAGTTTTGCGGGAATACAAATTTCAGACCTCGTGGCATAAAGACACCTCCTTTTCATGCTGTCAAAAACAGCTTTGAAATCGACGAGTTTTATCCAAGATTTGGCACATGGCGAATATYTGGTCAGTTGCTGATTTGCCAGGTCCACAGCCGCACTGATAAGCTCCAATCAGATTGTTGACGCTTTGCTTTAATCTTTCACATAATACGCTCGATGCGTATCCCACGGTAGTTGGGGCAGTTTGAGGGGTCTCCCTGTTTGTAGCTTGGGCCCCAACGGTTACCCCAAATACAATTTAATACTTTTACTAATTTAATACATTACTAATATGAAAACTCTAAACTCGATTTCCTGCTGGCCTTACGACTGGTAAGGGTAACAATGCAAAGCCTTGTTAACAAGGTTTGAAAGTTGGAAATACATTTTCAAATTATTGACAGCATTGTAAATATTATTGAACAATTCGCTGTTTGCATTTCTTGCTTTGCTATAATTTGTTGTTTTTTACAATAACATGCATGGTACAACGTATTGAAATTTATTTCATTTTCCACCGCTGCATCGCAGTCGGCGGTCCAGGTTCAATAAATATACGCGCATCTGTTCCAGCAGTAATTGAGGCGCATCCCACTTGTTAAATGGCTTTTAAATGAGTTTGAACACAACGATTTGGAGCTTTTTTGTAATATACCGACGAATACCAGCTGCCTGMCAGCCAGCACAGGCTACCGCTTCATACGATATGGCGATACAGAGTTTGTAATATACACATGTATACATGTATGTACATATGTATATACAAGTGTTTGTCTGCTGGTATTTATGCAAATCGATTACCATTGTCTGTTTGATTTTTGCCTTCAATTGTTTCGTATGTAAATGTATGCTGTTGCGCCSATCTAAACGGTTTCACCGACAACAGCACCAAATTTTAATTGCACCCACACAATGACAAAGTGGCCTTTGGCGCATCTGCCCAATATTTACACATAATTTGTAAGCCATTTTCACTCCTTTTTTTCTGTACCGTTAACTGTGAATAGCCATAATTTCGGTTGTAATTTGTATGTGACTTGTGGTCTTTAATTGCGGTATTTACATATACATACGTACATACATATGTATGAATTGAAATAGCTCTGTGTTCAAAAATGAAAAGCAACAACAATTAGGTGTGCTTTACATGCGCTTTATGGCATGTTCACATAAAATAAATCAAATTTCTCCGCTGCATTGGTATATGTGAGTGTCCAGCCATATAAAAYTGAAATTCCTCGCCCTTAAACCGGCTAATCAGCATATCATCTGCATTATTATGCGTAATTTATTCATCTAAATTATAGGTTGTAAAACTCTTCGAATTAGACACCTGCCGCTGTTTACTTATTTTTCTAAGGCCTCTRGGTCTGCTAGATGCAAGACAACACTCTTAATGACATTTTACACCTGTTTGTGTAATAAAAATCAATAAAATTAATAAAATCAAAWGTGCAACAGAAGCGTTGAATGAGCAATATAACAATTTTTAAATTTTATAAAAAATATAAAATGCWCCATTGCTTTAACAAATACTTTTCAAAGTCGCTCTCTGCTTAATTTAATGAATGTCAACATATTTATGACTCTGGTCCCGCCAACAATGATTTATGTGTGACAAGATAAAAGATACTAATTTATTTTGAATACAAACGGCGAGACAGTGCGGCACAGTGCACATACATATCACATATACATACATATAGTACTAGCTAGGAACGGGAAGAACTCTGCTGATGCGCGTTTGCCTTTGTGCAGCTCGYTGGTCAATAAAATGCAATCAGCTTATACAAAAAGTAAATAACTCGAATTAGCCGTCAACGGATTAGACTCGAAAGCTGGAAAGCTGAAAACGATTTATATGAAAATKTTGTTGGTACCTTGTAACCAATAATGGCGTTTTTATTGTAATTATAAACTTTTCCAGATGGCGGCACTGATAGTTATGCAGATACTCGGCTTAGCTAATTCGTATCACACTAACTGTGACGCTGGCTATTTAGATTTTCCTAGATTAGTCAGGAGATTATTTCTGGTAGCTTTATCTAATTAGCGGCAAAGTCCGTAAGTAGCATTTACAATTTTTTAGAGTTATTTAATCAGTAATAGAAATCGATTGGAGAATCGCAAATACATAATTAAAAGGTGACAAATAAATATTTTAAAAATTTTCAATATATCGGGTAATCAAAAATAAAATTACATATGTTTATTTAACATATTTATAATTAAATTTTAATTAAAAAATAATTATCTGATTTCATGGTTCAAGAAACTGGTGTCAACTAATAGTGACACACACAAATAATTATTTTGAAAGTATTAGAATAAATTATTTRGAAAACAAAAACAAAACAAGTTCTGTTTGTTAATTACAATTTTCAGAAAATAAATAATTTATGTTATAATAATAATGTTGCCATTGTTCGTGGGTTTCAATTTACTAAATTTATTGATATTTTTTAAGTACCAAATGAATTTTGGTTTATCAAAAATCTTTCACAGAACATTTCCAAGGTGTCGAAGGGTAACAACGGGCTATCCAAGTAGATGTAATTTTATCAATTTTTTTTTTTTTTTTTGACAGATCGCGTTTGACTTATGTCAAGCTGTCATGATATTTGTTCAGTATTTTTTTACATTTGATGATGGAACAACGTTTACAAATCGTTCAATTTTATGACGAGATTTTAMGTTCGCAACACCATCTCCCATCCTGAGACACAGTATTCATTATTGGATAATATTCGACCGTGGTCTATTCGGTTCAGCACGCCGTGAAGAAAATATAACAGCCGTAGCTGAGAGAGTATACGAAGAGAGAAAAGTCGATTCTACACCAACATTTGAAAGAGATAATCTTCAAAAAAGAAATGCCAGATAATGCTTTTYCGAAAGATAATTAACATTCCTCATTCAATTTAAAGTTCGAAATGGATAACAATTTAGATACCACAGTATCACGACGATGGAAGAACAGGCTGATAACTGTTTGCGCCTATAGCAGTTGGTAAGTATCTACCTAAGCTAGTTGGATTTCCTAGATATCCCGGTTTCGAATGCTGGTACTGGTGCATTCGTGATAAGATAACCTTTTTTTRCGTAACGGGGCAATACCCAGGCGGACCTACTTTCCCTTAAACTCCTCGGCTCAAAATATGAGCCAAAAATACCAAAAGAACAATAACGGATTACAGGAGTCGCAATCTCCAGGCAAAGAGACAAAGGGACTAGTTATTCCGAAGAGAGGGCAGCATTTGTAACGAGCTCGAAAACAGCCAGCAAAGCTTGGTGTAGATGAAAGGACTGCCACTAATACTTTGCCTGAAGCAAAGTCTAGTATCAGACAGCGACAGCAACAGCGGAAGTTGGAACAGGAGGGGAAGGAGATGCCAAGAAAGTTCTTTCATATTTTGTCAAYAGATGTCGTTGCAGTCGTATATCTCCAGTGCTAGCAATCACATTGTGTTATRCCATATAGTTTTGGAATGGTGAGATTCTAAGCTTCATTTAACCAACAAAAATTAAAAAAGTTACTGCAAATAATTCGCTATATTTAGAAATTTATAAAAAAAAAAGTATAAAAAAGGGAAGAATGCCACGCAAGCTGCCAATGAAATTTGTGAAGTTTATTATTTATTAGTATATATATAAAAAGTTGAAGTTTGATTAGAAATAGGAAAAAACTTTTTCATCTACCTAATATTACTTATATGAAAATTTAAATGTTTTATAACAAGAAAATAAATTTAAAAAAAGAGATATTTGGTAAATTAACTCTATATTTTCAAATATTTTTCTTTTCAATACTCATTCCAATATATTTAAATGAAGCAAATTTATTTCATAAAATTCCCGCATCTTTTATTTACTTAAAACAAAAAAACCCCACCCAGCTGTCAAGCATGTAAAAATTCAAAATTTGCACCAAACTTTACGCATTTATCATATTTTAACTTGCCAGCTGAGGGAAAAACAAAACCAAAAAAAAAAATTAGTCCCACTGCAATGCTGCAAATGCCAGCGATATCAACTTTGTTGCAGAACTTTAGTTTGCAACAATACGCACACAACCAGCAAATCAGTACCGAGTCAGTGCAACCGCCCAGAAAAATGAAAAATGTCAACTGCAACTTTTCTGCCTTTGTAGTTAAGCACTCTCCAACCGAGCTTTGACTTTACCGCAATCGTTGCAAGTAACTTTTGTTCATTAGTGTGTACGACTGCAGTGTGCTACAATAGTATTTGTGTGCAGAAAGTCCTCAAATTAACAATCCACAAAACAACCTATTTTGCGCATATTCGATATGCTAATGCAAAATATTACAACAGTTTGATAAAAAAGCATGCTAATTGACCACACACACACTTGCCACAAAAGTTACCATAGTGCATTTTGCGCTCATTGCCAACAGAAATGTTTTAATTTAGTGAAATAATATATGACCATTTGCTGGGGAATTGTAAGAGAGTGACACTGCGAATATTAAGCCTTTTACTTGCGTACGATATTACAGGGCATATATCCTTCTTACTGTTTTAGGTTCTTATATTTAGCTGTTGTTGCTAACTATTAGAATACAAATGACACAGATTTGCCTGATTAACACATTCATATCTTTTTGGAAAGTGCTTTGCAGCATGTCACCATTTAAGAGGTTACATGATCTTCCTCGGGTAAAAAATAACTTTTTTAAATTTTTTGTTTCTCATATGAAAAAAACTAATTTTTTATTAGAAACTTYAATTGTTACAACCCTACACTATAATCCCTTAAACGTAAACACCCATCAGCTAACACGTTTATCGCTTAAATACAAGGAGCGTTACAAAGTAAACAGGACTTTTTGAATCTAGCGCCCCCTGGTGGTGCCATCTATATATTGACTGGGGCGTTAGAATCTGCTTTTTTTTGATTGTCCAGTGAGAATTTGCCGTTTCATCGATTTTAGGTGAAGCTATTGCGTTTTAAGTGTCAGTGCGTTTTTGTTAACGATACGAAAATGAGCTTCGAACAAAGAGTGAACATTAAATTTTGTTTTAGAATTTGTAAAACTTTTACCGAAACCTTTCAATTGATGTAACAAGTTTATGGCGATGATTGCCTATCGCGTAGCAGAGTTCACGAGTGGTTTCAACGTTTTCAAAGTGGTCGTGAGTACATAAATGACGATCAACATGTGGGCCAATCAAAATCCGTGATCACCGGAAATTCCATCGAAACTGTGCGTGAATTCATAAAAAATCTGCCAAAATCATCATTGAAATTCATGGAAATGGATTTAACAACTCCAAAACATCGATTTATTGCACTTTTACCGAACATTTGGACTTACGAAAGGTGTGTGCACAGTTTGTTCCGCACAAATTGACTGACGACCAAAAATTACTCAGAATCTAACATTAGAAGGACGATTATTTGACCAAAAATCACATTCTAACCATTAACCACTCCCCGTGTTCACCTGATATGGCACCGTGCGACTTCTTCCTTTTCGCAAAAACGCATTTGCCCTTGAAAGGAAAGCGTTGTGCAGACGTAGAGGCGCATTGCTGGCGCAATGCCGGCTTAAACACTCGTTCGAGATGTTTTTGGACGGTGCAAAAAGCTGTTAGTTGAAGCAGAAGAACACTATTTTGAGTAAAATAAATTGATTTCGCCGAAAAAACAATTTGTTATGAGTTTTCCTGTTTACTTGGGAACAGTCTTGCAGATTTCCCTTTGTCGGATTCTAGTTGTACAGTTCATCGGCTTCACAATTACTAGATATATTACTTG
>NW_017535642.1:44525-79230 GCF_001853355.1 Bactrocera latifrons | reverse complement strand
AGATGATTCAGGTAAAATAAGATTTTTGAGTAAATTTAAAATTTTCAAGATATTCCTAGAGAAGATRAGAAATAAATCAAATTCTCTACATTTTCTTGTATTTGATAACTCTATGTAATGAAACTCCGCTTCACAACAACAAATTGCGGAGAACCTATATTTTGATAGAGCCACTTAAAAAYTATCAAGAATAGCATAATCATATTTCTGTTTTGCTGACCACTAACTTCTCAGCATTTATATTTTAAAACGCGTTTTTAAGCAAAAATTAACAACTGTACATATATTACCCCAGCCCTGTATACGTGTATATATTATACCTTTCATTACGCCTACGAAAGAAAATTAGTTAGTCAAGTAGTTGTTTGCGCTGTTGATAGCTYGGCAGCGTAAAAATGAATGGTTAAATGGCCAACGTGCGAGCCCTACAACAAGTCAAGGACATATGTAAAAATCCAAAAAAAAAGAAAAATAGCGTTGCATGAATGTTCAAGGAGTGGAGTGCACACACTTTTGACGTTGCACGCATCATGGCACACATATGTGGTGCAACGCAATGTGGAATGGACGATTTTTGTTTTTCAGCATTGCCACATACATATAACATACATTTGGGTAGTCACTTTTACCGAAATGTTTCAATTTATTCCCTGCAGAAAAAAAAAGATTTAGTTAGATTTTTCCTGTAGGAAATATATACTACAATTTGCAAGAAGTGGTCTGAGTGAAATAAAAAAGAAAGAAGTTCATGATTAATGAGGCCAAATTAACATTTGATTTCTCATTTATGGTGGCCTTGAAAAGGAAAAATAATAGCTCTGTTTATTTTGAAAAAAAAAAAAAAAAAATTATTGGGTCAAATTTTTAAAAACATTTCATACAGAACACTGCACTAGCACTTTTTACTACTCAGTTCTGTGATTTCCTGCTGATAATGCCGTCAACCCCTATGTCCAAACGTACCGATAAAAATATGAAGGCAAAATGCCCTTGAAACTACTTTCAGTGTTTTTCTATTTTTTTTTTTTTTTAATTTTGCATTCAATATTTTTTATAGAATTCTAGCTTACACCAACGAAATTCTGCCGAAAATGGTCATTGGGACATGGTAATTATATGTATGTACGTCAAGGCGGGTCACCCATCAGCTGAGTTGCGTGTGGGCATGTGCGCTTCAGAAGGGTGCAAGCCGTTATATGCAGATCTACGACACTCGGCCTAGTACAATGCACATATTAGTCTGTTTGTGGCGGAGGATTCAACAAGGGTGACAATTGCATTTGAAATGTCTTTCCTTTTGCYGGACCGCATGTGCGTCCCAGAAGTGCGTAATTAGACACAGCTGCTTTGCATGTGCTTGCCAGACCGAATCGCATAGTTCCTGGTAAGGGTGCTKTTATGTTGAGCCGCACTAAATTATTGCGTTAGTTCTTTTTGCGACGATAATAAGCCGGTGAGTAATTACTTTTATTATTTGATTTTAGGCGTGAAATTGACTTTTTGTGCGCTCGTGAAAGCGGCAGGGGTGCAATGAAARTAGGTCATGTTCAGAAGTGTTGCTGAAAAGTTGTTTGGTATGTCGGGCAATAACAAATGGACGAAAACGTTATTGTACCATATACATACAAGTATATGTATGTAAACAACYGACTTTTTACTGCTTTTACTACACATACATACATATGTATGTACATATATTAGAACACATTTRTTTTATGTTGATGTAAACGCTTACGAGACCTGAAAGATATTTGTCGGTTGTAGTTAATTTTTAATAATTTTAATGTCGCCACTTAAAAGCTAAAGCTTGAACTTTAATGTTCACTTAATTAGCTGCATTGTTATTAAACTTTTCATTAATCGAAATACACCTTTGTGGCTTTTAATTTTTAACACCGAAGTTGCTCATTGGTAACACTACTGCCATTAACTGTATAATCATAAAAAAGTATGTAAGTTAATCAGTAAGATGAGCTTAACTTGGGCTTCAGTTATTCTTGAGTGAGTGAAATTCTCGGCTTTCACGTCTAGGATTCTGTTATACTCTGAATATGCATATACTAAAAAAGAAAATAAATAACTTCGGTTGCAGCGAAGCTAAAATAGCCTTCACGAATACAAAAGTTTCCTTATAAGAACTGTAGTTATAACGTATATTTCGCTTATTGACGAAGATATTCAGCTAGAAATGAGCTTCATACCTGAGAATGAYTTTTCGACGAAAATCCGGATACATTTTCAAGTTGGATGGCTTTGGATGTAGACCAAGAGCTTTTCGCGAAATTTGCCAAAACGACGTCACAGAGATGCCCAACGCTTGAGAGGTTGATATGGGTCTTCCTCAATTGAAGCGCTAGCTGTAGCTAAATTATCGACCCTACCGCACTTCTTTGTCTTATTCACTCGGAAATATTTTATACTATGCCTGTGGATTCAAACTTTTCCACTAGACGCTCAATTGTTAATCTGACATAACGATTATGACGACCATAAAATTGACAAAGTGCTCCTAAAGATGAGACTCAGAATTTCGGATATAAATTTTAATAATTTCGACTAGTTGGATCCTATATATTTAGACGATTAAATTCAAAATTTACTAAAAAGAAATTTCGAAAGAGCGGAAAGCGATTGGTAGATGTTGAATTTTAGGTTGTTGTAGTCGGCGCTTTCCGATTTGAAGCCCCAAAACAATTTATTTTCACAATTTTGCCATATATATAATATATTGAAACAATAAGAAAAATCGATATCCTTCACAGGAACATTTTCTATATATAGAATAAAAGGGTAATGAAGGACCTTAAAAATATCGRCGGTTCCCAGCACCTTTTTGCTGCGAAAAAAATGTGTGCAAAATTTCAGAACAATTTCTCAAAAACTGAGGGACAACTTCACGTAAATACRGACAGACAGACAAACATTGTATAAACGACTCAGCTCGTCACGCTAATCGTTTATATATGTACATATACATATATACACTTTATAGGATCTATAACGTTTYCTTCTATCCACATCGTTTCAAATTCARSATACCTTATTCAGGGTATAAAAAGTATAGACTTGCAAGCTACAGCTAATAAAGAAAACTCTTCAACAACGAAATATTCACTAATAGCCCAAGAGATATAAGATAGTATAAGAATTCAAAAGTGATAAAAATATTTSAAATTTGAGGATTTTCCAGTTGACCACATCTAACTGTTTCCCAACAAGACAAYCTCCGCCAACAGCTGTGTGTTTACACAAGCCTTATCAAAATATTCTTCAATTGTAAAATACTTCATTAGGCACATCGATTGCCTTAATTACAACCAATAAAAATGCTTATTTCTCATCCTTGGCACTCACGCAGTGTCATTTACAAATTTCTCCAAACAAACGTGGAAACAGATAAAAGAATACCCAAAACGGTTAACGAAACACAGATGTGTGCTGCGGTGGAATCGTGCTCTTTCAATAAAAATGTCATTACGGCTTATACGGCTTTGCCGTAGCAGTACCGCTTGTCACACACACACACACACACACGGTTACTTGGCGCATGCCACACTCAATTCCATGCCGCAACGAAGCGCCTACCTGAGATTGCAGCATTACCGCTGTCACTCGGGGGAATTCAACGTTAATTCATATGTGGAATATCCCCGGGTTATTTTGTTGTTGGTATCGCAGCATAGCTGAAATGAATGTGTGTGATGCTTATCACACGCGCAGTGAAGGAGCGTCTGCGCGAAGTTGCACACCTGGAAGCAATTCAACTGTCAGCTTGGCTAAGCCRCGGCAGAGGGTTGATATTGTCAAAATATGGCAATGATTTTGGAATTTTGAATTGGGGAATTTCTGAAAGGTGTCGTGCGCGATACAGCGTGTACGAATAAATATGTGTAAGAGAATATGTGAGAAAGTTTTTTGTTTGAAATTAGGATGAATTGAGCGGAAGAAATTGAGATACCAATACAATATGYATGTATATATTTATTTAGAATAGTTCAATATTATGTCAGTAGGACGTTTAAAAAGACTTGTATTCAGCTAGCCTTACAAGTTGAAGAAGAAGAAGGGGAATTAAAAAGAAAGACTTCAGTGTTTTTACATAGATTTTTACACTCCTCTTCATATAATTAATTCAGCGCATAGTTGGCGCGCCGCAGCCAGCAATTTAGTGACCTTGGCGCATGCGCAGAGCAATACTTATGTTGTTAACAACTTAATTTGCAGTTATGGCTGAAAGCTGTGGCAAAAAAGCGTTCAAAAAGAAACAAAAAAGAAGCAAATGCCATTGATATATCTCCTTGGTTGTGCAAAAAGTAATAGCAACTGCCTTGTAATTCCCTTTTGCGTAATCTTCGTATTATTCTTGGAATCTGATACTTTTTCAGGCGATGCGACTGAATTTTTTGTTAATGCTGGTGATGAAAGCTATTGATTATTGTGTAAATATTTGCATGCAAATTAGTGAGGCATGAGAAAAAATATGAAAAGGCGTGTCGAACGTTTAATCATTTAATAACTTAATTTATTTATGGGTGTTGAAAGCGCAAGTGATTGTTTGGTGCAGATATGCTAAACAAGAGTGCTAAAATTTCTTATTAATGGCTTGAGACCCTCCTTTCGGACGTGTTTTTGCACAACACTCTATTGGCACTTTTTCCTTTATATTTACTTATAAGAAATTCAAAATTCAACTTTGTTTTTACCACAAATATTTTTCTTTTCCCTTCTCACTTTCAAACAACAGTACTTTTGACCAAACCCAATTAAACAACTAAAAGTTTCCTTTTCCATTTTCTGTGCATGAAACTTCGCAAATAACATTGTTATCGAACAAAATGGAAAATTCAATCAAAAATCTGAAACAAGCCTGATTTAATTTAGAAATACCCGGCACTTGCTTATGCGCAATAAATTGCAACAGTTGAACTGTATGTGTTGAATGAATGTATACAGCGGCGAGCAAAACCATGTGGATGTTCCCCACTTTAGCATTCTAAGTGCTATCAAATTTATATACAAGTATGTACATGTGGTGAGGAAGTCTGCARACAGAATCAAGCATTCTTTACCAATCTGGTTTAAAAAGCAAATTATGGACAACTGAAATCATGATAAATTCTTTTTATACATATAAGATATTTTTTTCGAGCAAAGTCACGAACTCAATGAATAAAATGTTTACATGTCACAAAGTCATGAAAAAGTAAGAATGAAATACKTAGCTACAATTTACGGCGACTCCTTGTAAAATAAAGAAAAACTTTAACTTCGGMTGCAACGGAACTATAGTACTCTTCACAGATCCAAGTTTGATTAGAATAACTTAATCATGTTCAACCAGTTCATACCCTATGTTTTTCCGATTTGAACAATTTCTTCGGAGATTGTATTATTGCCTTGGAAAACAATCCATGTGAAATTGCAAGCAAGAATTTAATTACGATCGTTCAGTTCAAATGGCGGCTTTAAGCTATAATAGTCCGATATTGGAGATTCTGACAAATGAGTCTCTTCTTGGGCATAAAAAGAGGAAGTGTGCAAAATTTCGATATCTCAATTTATAGACAGATGAACAGACAGACTGACAATACTTTATATGTCATATTATGATATATTCACCCTACCTTATGGGTTTTCGAAGCTTTCTTGAATGTGTCACATAATGTTCGGGGTATTATAAATGGGGAAGCACAGAGAAGTTTGAGAATTTTTTGTAAAGTTAAACATATATAGGCCAGATTTCGTTTAATTTAACTAACAAAACTTGATACATTGGATAAAGTAAATAAAGCCTAATTGAAAAAGAGTAGCAATAATTTAATTTAAATTCCAAAAGAATTTCTTCGTTTAACACGAAAGCGAAAACGAAACGCGTGAAAAATATTTGAGAGTAAAAGTAGAGTAAAGAAATTATAACTATGAAGATATGTACTTATATCGTCGTATTTGAATTAAAATTAAATTGTTATATTTTATAAAATGCTGCCTTTTCTCATTCTTAAATGAACACTGCTATTTTTGTAAACATAGCTCTACATATCTATGCAATTTCGCTGCATACAATACATTTAATTTTTCATTTCATTCATTTCAACACAATAGACAAGACATAAACCCAGTACGAAAATTTTCATCTTCACTGTATTTACACACAGAATCCATGTGAAACAAGGTGCAGAGAGYGTTAGTATGTCTTACTGGCGAAACTATTTATATCTATACATGTAGTAAGGAGTGTGGTCAAAACCATAAAAATATACATATTCGCATCYATACATATGTATAACATACACTTATGTACAGACGAGAATATGAAACCCTGACAATCAAAAACGCCGCACGCCAAAGCTAACGTACTCAAGCTGTGAATGTGAAGCAGGCGGCAGTAATGGAAAGGGCAGAATTTTTTGTTGCTGTTGTTCGGCTTGTTTCGTATGGTGTAGTGTTGATCAATTGGCGCATTGCCAAAATCAATATTTTTGCATTCATGCACTGTGCGCCCGTGTGCGRCGTGGCAAGTGCCAAATTGCAAAGTGCATTGAACCAGGGTGCAATACGCCATTTACAGCGTACAACCGTTGTAAACTATAAACATTGTAAGTATGTATGTGTCTGTTTAGGGACATGCATTGATTGTTAAACACATACATATATGTATGCACATATATAATGTAAAGGCACGGACACGCAAGTGGTTCAATAAACTGATGGGAGCGCCAATATGCAGTCTTACAAACACACTTACATACATACATTGCAGTATATACTGTGTGGATTAAGTTATTTGCATTGTTTTTCAGCTGATTCCTCGTGAGACAACACCCACCGACCCAGCGAAGGGTGAGCCGCTGCGTGCGGATTTCGGCGAAGTAGCGTCAAGGTTAAAGTATGCAATGGAACTGGCAATTCAATTCAATCCAATGGTTTCAAAGCCAACTGATGTGYACCCTCATGCGCGTATGTAAGGTGTGGGTTTGCACTTAGTATTGGTTTTGTCTGACTTTCRTTTATAACAATCTGCGACAAAGTTGACAATTGTCTCACAGGCGACCTCTTTAATCAGGCTAGAAATTAATGCGGAAGCACTTTTTTCTCAGTAAAGTGCGTATATATGTACATACATATATAGATATACGATTTAGTCCCTCAATTTTGGAGATATCGATCTAAAATTTTGCTTACTTTTTTCTCTCCAAAAAGCTAACCATTCGCTGGAAGAATTGATAGCATATACATAGCTACCATACAGATCAAAATCATAGTCATRTCCCTATATGAAAAACCTTTTTATTTGACGACGAATTTCTCACAAACTATTATCTAAGGCAACAGTGCAATCTATGAWGGTATTGTTCAGACCAAGCCACTAGCATTTATCGGTCATATAAACTGACTAATCAAAATAGATTTTCCAAATCAGTGCTAAATTATCCACAAAATTTGTCCAAATYGGATCGCTATAGCTTTTAATTGTCATACAAACATTTTCTGCAAAGAAATTTCTCGAATGGAATCTACCAAATAGCAAAATCTGATGCGAAACTTGTTCTGAATCTTTTTTCCGTTTGATAAACAACCTAAATGGAAACTGTCAAATAATCCGTCCACAGTCGGGTCTAAGTAACCGCMACAATAACTGCCAAATAATATCTTATTAAGCCACCAAAGATCTTCAGCAAATTTCTGAAAGAATGTTTTTTGTTGCAATATGACATTTCAGTCAGTAGTAGTTAGTATTTTTATTAAAGCAGGATATTTTTTTTTTTAAATAGTTAAAAAAAATTTACACGGGGTTATAAGCTATTTAYATTGTAAAAATATTAATTTGTCACAGCGGAAGTCTTCCTTACTGTCAAGGAGTATTTTTTTTTTTTTTAATAATTCTAAATACAGTTTTTAAACAACAAAACCTTACTTTCCAAACACATTTTAGCTTTCCACTTTTGAGTTTGTTGGTAATTTTATATTGATTTCTGATTAATTTTTTTTTTTTGTAGAGAAAAGCAGCGACGACGACAAACACTAAATCCCAGACAAATCCTCTATACTTACCCCGAATAAGAATGAAACGACGAAGCACTTGATGTAGGGAAAKAATTTCAAACGTCCCTTACCTCAGTGTTTTATTACTTTTACGACGTACCTTTGGCACATCCGCCACATTTATCTGTGTCGCCACAGTGCGTCGAGATCATTGAGACATTTCGCTCGCAACGTTTCCTGCAGCGATRCAATCACCACCAAACCACCACCATTTGTCGCTTCTCCCTTTCTTAAGATTTTCCTATAAAACTACCATGCACTGAGTGGAGGACAACCCCACCTACTCTGCTGTGCGGAACACACTCTCTCACAACACAGTGTCTCCGAATTCGTCTTCTCACAAACAATTTACCTCATTTCACCGKTKATTTTTTTCAATTATTTTCCTTATTTGCCGTTATATTTACTTTCGTGCATTCGCATTGCTTTCGCAAGCAGGATGCGCACACACTTGTAAATCAACCGAAACTGCGCGCGTACAAATACACACAGCAACAAGGAAAACAAGCATTTCCACAGCTTCTCCCCAGTTGGAATGGGCTGCGACCAACTCCCCACTCTGGCAGTTCATACTAAGCGAATGTATGTATGTGTGTGTGCACTCATACATATGAATGACTCATCACTTTCAGCAACACACACACGCATTTGTATGCATATGTTGTTGCTGTATTGCCGTTGGTTTGGCTCTTTGTTGTTGCTGCTTGTTTTTCCTTTGTCGGCTGCATCAGCGTGAGGGCAATCACCCGTCAGTGTGCGCATCGTTATTCTCGTCTATCCTCATTTCTCCCCTCGCATGCAATCGGTCTGCTAAGTCGTACCCACACCCTGGATACTAACCCGCTTCAGTCTCCCTTGTTTATTGCTTTGGTTGCCACTTTAGGTGAATTCTCAGTTTGCTTTTGTGCTTTGCGCTTTGTCTACTGTTTTCCACTTTTCCTTTTGGGGTTGCGTTTTTCTATCGATTTTTTCTTTATTTATTTAAATTGTATGCTTGTTTTCCGTTGTTGGCTTTTACAGCATTCTGCATACAGTAGATACCGCTTGGCAGTGCAACACAAGCAACAGCAACAGCAACTTGTGTCAGAATTGTACGAAAATCTTCCACGAGACATTGCGAGATTAAGTCGAAATCACCGTTTGCTCTAGGGTGTTGCGAACCTGTTGGTTTAAAAGTGCAGTGAACTCATGTTGATTGATTTCCAGCTTAGAAGTCCTCAATTTGAATTTCTCAAAAAGATATYGAAACCACATCGTAAATAATGACTGTAAGATTCGAATTCCTAAGTCGTTACTGTACTTATATTTTGAGATATTTCTTTTKTTCTGATATCTTAAGTTTTATTTTTATCGAGCAGTAGAACTTGCTTTCTATTAATTGAGCAAAGTTGATAAATCTATTTGCTACCTTAACTAAAAATATGTACGAAGAATTTCTGTAGAAGGCTTAAGAAACTTCAAACGCGTAGCTTGAAAAAGGGGGTTATGACAGAAAGCCCAAAGTAAATTTCCAGAATCCGAAAACCGTTGCTTTTGAGAGTACTCTACTCTAATTTGTCCGAGTGAATTTGTTCCTAGATTACTGAATATAATTTAATTCATTCCGTCCATCGCTTCATAAACCCTAGAATTCTATGCAAGCTGTATTTTGTTGGCCCTGGTTAACTGTAGAGTAAGTGTAGAGACCAAAATTAAGTTCAAGTCAAGGTTCAGTACGATTGCCTTGATGAAAAGTGGATGAAGTCTGAAAATGTATATTGAATTTTGAAGAGCACTACTACTTTAGGGATATACGTTTTAATGTCATACCGCAAGAAAAGTAGGACTAAACTGATCACAGTAATTAATGGGATTACCAGGAGACAATCCTATAAATTAATCTWCACATACTTTCTTCATACAACTTAATATACATTATACACCCAACTCTTTTTTTACACGGTTTCACACTGATTTGAAGTTACACGGTTGAAAAATTTTTATTTTGTAAGAAAGTCGACGGCGCAAGACMTTTCGSAAAGTAGWCCGACGATTCAATACCCTATTACCGGACGAAAGTCACCSTGTAAAAAAAGASTTGGGTGTAYAATTTCAAAMCAAATACACGCTTTRCAAAGGCTTACAGCCYRTAATAACAATGCTTTCCAAACGCTATCAAGCGACGCTGTTGAAGTTCTAGCTAGTCTGAAACCCATTGACATCCAGTGAGACGAATTCGCGCGATTGGAACAGCGCCGTCTATTGGCGTAAAAATAGAGGAGAGAACCAAAGGCATCACAATGTGGCAGCAACGGTTTAAGACCTCAACTAGAGGACGGTGGCATAGATAACTTGATACGAGACTCTTTGGTTCGAGGGAGAGCTGTCGAAACTCGCATTTTTTATAGCATTTGCCAAGGATACCACTGCTGAAAAATATTAGCTTGGGTATTTAATAAATTATACAAAACACTAAATTGAACACTTTGAAAATGCATACATATATAAATGCTAGAATGCAAAATCATTAATTAATTTACATAAACATTTATTTTGCCAAAATATGTTCGCACAGTTCAATGAAATTTCATTTTACACTAATTTCGGCAAGTAATTATAGCGCTGCTCTTCTGGCATCCCGCCTTTTCCACTAACTGCTGGTTGAAGGCACCCTGATTGTGTTTTGTTGCSAGCTCAGAAAACAGATCAGGGTGCCCTGCCAGCTGACAAGTGAGAGAGCAAGAAAAGAGATTCTGATCAAGTTATCTATGACGGTGGACTCTCAGACTAATAGCGGATAGATAGACAACATGGGGACCTAGACTACCACCTAACATAAATACTGAGTGGACATTTAGGCTTTAGAAGTTTGCATGTGTATATTTCATATTTTATGACTTTATAAATGTAAAATGAGAATAAAACTTTGACAATTAAGGAAGGTCCAAGTTCATGTGTAACTCTCACAAAGTAAAGTGATTTACGGCATTTTATATATTGTTTTTATTACAAGTAGGAAATGTTGCATCCATTATATAATGTCTAYCGGAAGTTGGAAAATATTTGATTAAGTATACGGTGGCTAAGGAACTATTGATTTGATTTTACTCGTTTTTCTCACATATGCAAATTGTCATCTAATAAATATTCTCCCCGAATTTCAATACCAAACCTCAAAGATTGAGGGGCATGTTAAAAAAAACAAGCCGTATGCATGTTTGATTTGTGTATTGTAAATTGAAAGAATCAGATGGATCTTAAGCATTTTTGTATGTGAACGAGGTGAGGTTGTTATTCGATTACGCTAAATCGGATCTTCTTGAAACTTGTCAATACCACGAAGAGATGTTGCTTGGGAAGGTCAAGCGACTTCAGCTCTTGCTGAATTTTGTACGCTTTCAATTTCCACACGGCAGTCCGAATTTCTGCGAACGCCGCCGAATCGACTTTCCACGGTCTTCGTGTATACTCTCAGCTACGGCTGCAACGAGTATATTTCCTGCACTGCMTGCTGGACGTGATCTATTCAGTCGAATGTTATCCAATAATGAATGCTGGCTCTCAAGTTGGTTGACTTTGTTGCGAATAGAACGCTCAGTAGGCAGATTATGTTGCCCATTAGTTTGGCGTAGCTCTCGAAAAATATTCTTTAAYAAACGTGAGTTTTCATAATAAATTTGAACGATTTGTAAACGTTTTTCAGACGTACGTTTTTCCGTGATGAAATTAAAAAAATACTAAATAAAAATAACATGACAGCTTGACACGAGTCATACGTGACCTGTCAAAAAAAAGGCTATTGAAAATGTACTTTTACTTGGATCCAAAATCGATMTGTATGTATGTCTAAGGCAACAAAACGACCATAGAGCTATGTTATTTAACTACTCTTGGCGCCGTTTTCACAATGTCTAGTTAACAGTTAAGTTCTGGTTAACTTAACCAATACTCCTTCYTKCGATAAAGAACCAATTTTTAACCAGAAGTTAACTGACAGATAGCCGCTAACCAYACATTGAAAAACCGCCACTTATTTACTTCCACGTCTCGGTTAACAGTTCAATTTCCAAAGTAAAATGTCAACATACTATCACAAGTATAGAATTTTAATTTTTATATAATAGACTTTTTTTCAAAATATACGCGATAAACCAGTTAAATGTTTCATAAGTGTGTATAATGTTCGCTTTTCTCACTTCACCTTTTTGAGTCAATTTTTAAATTGTAAATATGTGTGAGGATTCATTTGGGTTAGCACAAGTATATGCGTGGCTACACATTTGCAGTTATTTGAGATATGTGTCAACTGCGTGGGTGGAATGCAGTTAAACAAATGTTGCACGCAAAAAAGTCATATCAAATAACGAATTGAAATCGACAGCGGGAATGTAATCAAATACGAGTGACACAAATTGAATGGTTGCAATACTTTTTTGTTTTSCWGCATTTGTTAATGGCATAAAAACRAGTTTAAAATAATTAAAGTACACAAAATTTAGAATAGCAGTAATATTTTTTATTAATTAAAAAAAGCTTTAGTTAATGTTTTCACTTTTGTTTGTTCAAACTTTTGCTTAATCGAATTTCAGTATTAGTACTCAAAATTTAAAACTCGTTGTTTACTTACGCACGCTTCATTTTCCAGTTCTTATTCGTTCCACATTCCAGCTTTAATTGACTACAATTAAAATTTATTAACTGCAATTGTAATTAAATGCAAGCGGACAGGCGGACACTTCATAAACTTGCTTTTTTGTTCGAACCACTTTTTAAGAATTAAAATTGAGAAACGCTCTTCTCTTCTCCTTACTTCATAACGTGTGCATGTGGATGCGTTGTGTGGCATGCTGACAAAGCCAAAGTTTAATTACCGCAGATTGCATATGAAATCCGTCCAAATTCAACCCACAACCAGTCGTCAGAGTCGTTGATCAAGCTACTTACGTCGCTGCTGCCTCAAAGGCCCTTACTTTCACATTTAACTTCGCAACATCACCAATGCGCAAATGCTCCTAATACCGCGGCTGCATGCCACATATGCTTTCGTATGCTTTCGTATGTATTTTTATGGCATATTGCATATAAATATCTTTGTTGTTGCACAACACCAGCTGCAGCACCCATTCGGTTTGTTCTTCACACAGTTTCGGTGTCTTCCTTTTTGCATTCRGAATGACCGTGCGTAGTCGCTGTAATCTCTTCTCACCCTCGGATATTATTTCCTCCCCCCAAATTGGCCGCAGTATTTATCAACATTAAATGAAGAGTAAAATTCTCGCTGCATGATTAAGTCATTGGCACGCATTCAGCGGCAACCTCGTGCTCGTTGTTCGCATCTATGTTGTTAGTCTTGTTGTGTTCTGGTCTTTGTTGTTTGTCTGCAACTTTGCTGTTGTTGCTGACTTTGTCCCTTCGCCCATGYTTGTTTTGTTTATGTTGCTGCGGTCGGTGCACGTGGCTTACAGTGATCAGGCCTTYCATGTCCGGTTAGCACTTTCATCATCAAGTCTGCCGCCGTCGCCACCACCACGGTCATCCACACCAGCACAAATCGTGCCCACACCAGGGTTCATCCATCTCGTTGCGGCTGCATGCATGCATGCCAGTCCAAATGTGCGCTTCACTCACTTTCCTTGCATMCGCAGCCTTTCACCCACTCACTGGCTGTTTGGCTTTGGCTGGCGAGCGCTCAGTTGTTTGTATTCAATTTCCAACCATCACCAATGGCAATGCATTTATAATTTTCGAAACTATACACACATATACACATTTAATTTGTATATCTATATATAGTAACATGACTTCGTGTGCTTTTGTTTTGTGCGTGCTAAAAGTGTTTGTTGTTTTTTGACATTGTTGTCGATTTAAATAGTCAGGATTCCATCGTTTCCGTTGAAATTCTGCAAGTGCCGTTTATGGTAATTGCCCGCATTGGTTTTACCCACACTGTGTTCTCCATGTTGCTGGGCATAATTGGATAGTCGGTTCGGTCCGCCGACAGGGTCAAATAATTTACATGTTTACATGCAAGCATATGTATATATGTAGATATAAAATTATATATGAAATGCATTTATATCCATTAACTGTAGTGAATACGTATGGGAACATTTTTATATTCAATTTAACCCAATTTTATTGATAAACTGCGTTAGAACCCTTAAATACGTTTAAATTATCTTCAGTTGTTTTATTAAATTTAAAATGTAAATTTCAATGTCCTAGGGGAATCCGCTCTTCAAGAATCTAACCGACTTTCAGTTGTCGAAGTTGTTCAGAAAAAGACGGGAATGGAGTAGGATTAATATTAAATAAACTCCTTCTTCTTGACTTTTAGCT
This sequence comes from Bactrocera latifrons, assembly GCF_001853355.1. NCBI lineage: Eukaryota > Metazoa > Arthropoda > Insecta > Diptera > Tephritidae > Bactrocera > Bactrocera latifrons. The sequence continues at coordinate 64,869 of NW_017535642.1, read as the reverse complement.
TTAAAATGCTGAGCTCTCCCCTTCAACCGTCCAATTCAACTACCTGGAGGCGCAATGAAATGCTTAAGGGGTTACATGGGTTTACGTGTTTCAAAAAATCGATCTTTTTTATTATCTTATTAAACTCTACAAAATCTCTAGAATATTATCCTAAATTTTCAAGTTGATCCGAGTATAAGTTTGGGAGTTACAGCTGTTTTTAAACGCGTTTTTCTCGAAATTGTGTTTTTGAAGTCGGTTGGCAAGATTTCTATAGCACTATTCATTCGAACTTCATGAAATTTTMCACAGGCTTTTGAGGAAGGAATTGTTTTCGATTACAACTATTTGAAAAAATATGTCAAGTTATTTTCACTGAAATTTTATTTTTTTTTCTAAAATAGTCTGCCATAAATCCAATTTTACGGCTTTTTTCCTTCACTCAAGTTCTAAGTTGAAGTTAAAACTAGAAAACATATTTGTTTTTCAGYAAACGCATGTAAGCAGATATTCTATAGGGTCTAGATACTCTACGGCTGCCTCAAATCTGACTTCTGACTTCACAAACGTCTAGTCTTTCGCCATCTAAGAGTGATCAGCATTTCGGCATCAGTTAAAAAACTTAAATTAAATTATGTATATATCAGATACTTGATTTTATTAACTGCTCAATTGTACGATCTGAACACACAAATCCTATGTTGTGACAAAGCTATTATCAAATAATTTTAATACAATTTCACAAACTTTCGCTGCTTTTAAAGTCGTGTTATCGTATCTCAATGACGCCATGTTACTAGAGTACATTGACAGAGAGTAAAAAAGGCTCCAAAATTATATGAAAGCTGTCTTCGATTCGCCATTTCTCCGCTCGCTGTATTTGCGTGCTGCTTTCTTGTCAAACAAATTACTTGTAAAGCAAAATAAAAGTTTTCGAGTTGAATGCRTACAAGAGAGTAATGCTACCAAGTTTTATTTTGTATATTCTAGATTAATTATTAATTAGAAATGAAGATACAAATTTAATTTTTTTTTGCATTTTTTAAACTTGAGATTGAAATCAATCATACCAATTTATAGAAAATTAAAATAAAGGGTTACAACAAAGTACTAAACGCGAAAAAAGCATTTATCCACAATTGTGCTTGCATCAGAAGACACTTAACGTTGGGTTGCACCACAAGTGCTTCCCGCTTGTTTGAGCACCTGGTATAGTTTGTTCGATTCGCTGGAGAGTACCAACTTGCGAATCGAAGACAGCTCATATATATATAATCTTGTATGTGAGTGACAAAGAATCCAAGCAAAAATAACAGTACACGTAAAAATACGGTAGGAGCTCTTATATGCATTTATTAAATTTAAGTTGTTTGCTTAAAATGAAAGCGAATGACAATATGTATGAAAGCAAAAAAACAAAAGAAGAACATCTGTCAAAATCTCGCATAATGAACTAATTGTAGTATTTGRTAAAGAAATAAAACGTTATCAGTGAAGCTTTTTAAAAACGAAAATTKTTATTGCATAGAAAGCCATTCATTGTATTATTTAAGTTTTTTGTATTATTATAAAACTTCTTCCTTTAAACACACGATCTTAAGGCCTACATTCCGTGGTACTGACATACGAATAACACAATATAAGACCACTTTTAAATTTCCCATGCTAACGAAGTCACTTATGTCATTATCAACCCACTATCGAATAACAATGCACTTCCTGCCTCCATACCCGCTTGCATAAGAGCTGGCAGAAATCTAAATCCAAGCGCAGATATCTCATATATAAATAAAAATTTACCTGATTGCCTGGTACGTATGTATATCAATAATATAAAATCCTACAAAAATTGCTAACAAAGCCATATCTGCACGCATTTATGCGAATGTGCAGAAAATAGGCGGGAGGAAAACAAAAAAACCAATATGCAACAAATGACTATAATTTCGATAGTTATGAGCGGTGTAATCCAATAATTCGACGTCAATTACCACAAAAGCTAAAAAAAAAATAAAAATAAAAGAGTAAAAACAGCCACAGCAACAACACACAGTGTCATCAATGCCTCAGCATTCATCATAAGGCACGCGGAGACCGCAGCTGCAAGCGTCGAATTGAGGAAAACGTGGGAATTCATTGTTGATGGTACTCAGTTTAAGATAATCACGATAATCACTATATGATAGTAGATGCATAAGCGTTAAACACAAATTTTTGAGGTCATTTGCTGTTGGTTTTTATTTTTGTTTAAGATAACAGATAAACATTTTTAATAATATGAAAATACATATGTATAAATTGATTTGTACTATAAAGTTATGTTAGAATGGTTTAGACCAATAGGAATGACTTGATTTTAACACTTAGTTAGCAATTACAATGAACGTTTGACAGTTTGTGTCGTGAGCGCGCAGCTTAGTCTAAATATGGAACTAAATTTCAAGCATCGGCATTTTTAGTTATACACATACATAGTTTCTATAAGAAAGGCTCTTGTAAAGGATATAGCTTTTWCCTCGTTCTTTTAATGTATCGTACTCTTGTTGAAACACGATTGCTTTGAGAAAAATGAAAATGTATTCCCCACAACTCAGCAGTAAATTGATGTATCGCTGACACATTGCGGCGACGAGTAAAAACGCTGGCGTCGTAATTGTATGGCATTGCGTTCACAGCAACATAATTGGCAACGAGCTAATGGCCCGAACAAGGGAAGTGCAGGTCTCTGGYGGTGCATTTGAGCCGCGACCGAAAGACTGTGTCGCAATGAATGCACAAGTACTAATTTGTTACTGGTTTTTCTTTTGTTTTGATTCCGCTTYTGCACGCAACAAAAACGCGTGGCACATCGGACATCAAAGCCCGTTGCAGAAGTGTTAACTGTGAAAGCATAAAAAGTTCACATCAATCGATTTCCTTAACCAATTTCCACGGTACTTTGCAAACAGTCGTTGAGTGCCTGAATATGCAACATGGCATAGTTTTGCTTTTTTTTTTTTTGGAATTTCTTGTTCACTTCAAGCCTAAAGGCGTACACTTGTATGGGTCCTTTGATATTGGAATGTGTTTGCACTTGTTTGCGGGTGTGCTCTTTTGCCGTCGACCCAGTCGAATACMCAGACCGGCTGTCAGTGAACCAGCTAATGCTGCAAACTTTCATGTATGCAGACTCATTGGTGGCATAAACAAATATAATGCTGCATTTAGCTTTGGCTTTGCAGTTGCGTCGTGGTACGATATGCGCATAAGCTGTCACTTTATACTGCTTTACTTCCCCCTTTACACCGCGTGCTGCGCTTGTTTTCGAGTGTTGCATGCGTGTTGCACAATGAAACCTTATTGTGCACCAACACATCACTCATTCATTACATTTTGCATTGCGGCCTTGTGACGGCATTTTTGTAGCGAGCGGAGCAGAGGCCGCACTGTGTTCACTTGCACCGTTGCCACATTATGTCTACCATCTGCATGTAGTGGCAACGCACTGCAATGACACTCTTTTTTGCTTATTGCACTTTTTTCTCGTTGCAGTTGTTGCCGTTACTTTGTGCAGTAAATTTGCGCGGTAATCCAGTCAGCGGCTGGCTATGGAACGGAAGTTGGACCACACCAATAGTTATACCCTCAACGTGGATTGAGAAGTCGGTCGGTCGGTGAGAATGAGACCTCGAAGATCCCAAAAAATATATGTCATTTCTTCACGGATAATTATCCAAGAGGAAGCAAGAGAAAGAAAATATCAGAAGAAATTGTCCATATCAGAYCACTATAACATATAGCTCTTAACAATGTGAAAGTTAAAAAMTATGCTTTGTTATAAAAAACATTTTAATTTGGCAAGATATCTTCACCAGATTCAAAATCAGTTTTAGATCGGATTTCTTTTGCATATAGCTTCCAAAACCAACTGAACAACTTGTATGGAAACTTCTTCGTTGAAACCGAAGTTAACGTTTTCACTTTTTTTAGTGCGGTTCAAGTGGAAATGGAATTATAATCCAATACATGAGACCCTTGAGAGAAAAGTGGGCATATTTTGATTTACGTAAACTTAATTAATAGTCAAAATATGTTTGTATATTAAATAAATTATTCATTATCGCATTCCACAGTTTTCAAACATAGCTTTCAAAGACCTCCCAACCGAACCGCCTGTTTTAAAGATTTAAGGAATCGATAATAGAACGACTATAGCTTGGATATTTAGACCAGCAAAAATGCCGCATTTGTGGTGAAGAGCAACTTGAAGAGATTCAAGAGCTGACATTTCATCTATAAAACAACGGTTTGGTGTGGTTTGTAGGCYGATGGAATCATCGGTCCATATTTCTTCAAAAATGATATTAATGTTTTCATAACCGTCTATGACGACCGTTATCGCACCTTGATAACGACTATTTAATGCYTGAAATTATGTCTCATGATCTCGGCGACATTTGGTTTCAACAAGACGTTGCCACATCGCATCAACTCACGTAATATCACGTTTTGGGCGGGTCGATTGGCCACCATGATCRTGTGATATCTCACAAGTCTAAAGTTTATGCGGATAATCCCGCTTCGCCCCAGACCAGACTTACCAGTTGAAATACTCAAACGAGTCATTGAAGATTGGATTCAACGGATGGATCATCTGAGACATAGTCACGGTCAATATTTGAAAGGAATAATCTCCAAAGAATAAAAGTCAAAAAATTTTCTTTAAAACGATAATAAACATTCCCCATTTAWTTTTAAGTTCCTGTGCTTTTCCTTTAAAAAGGTGGGGAACCTCGAAATGGTTCAACTTTTACTCTTTTTCATAACATTTTGCTAGAGTTTATTCCGAAACTTGTCAYTTTAAAATTCGATTTTTTTAATATAATACAATTACAGTTATGGGTGCTAATGATAACAATGAAGGACAAAAATATTTACATGCTCCTTTTATAGTTTTGCAGCAACACTAATAATTATTTGTAAATAATAAGACACCTACATGAGTTTCTTCCATTCATCCACGTGGTCGCACAAACCTGAACAAGAAAAAAAACAACAGCAAACTTCTTAAAGCGCCAGCATCAATTGAGGTTAAACTGTTTCACTCCGCTGCAAAACCGCACAATTTGTGGCGTTCWAGCTATCAGCCAATCAAATGCCCCAAAGATCAATTGTTGGTGGGGTTATCATTACTGGTGGCGTTGCGAATGAGATGCGGCTATTTTGCGGTCAGACACAAATGCTTGGACATTGAGGCAGCAAAAAGTCAATATACTTTAATGCGTTCCTGTACGTGCGTAAAATTCAATTTCAACTGGAAAATTTAAAAAYTGCACCATAAAAGATTAGTATAAAGAAGATTCGTATGTAGTGAATAGAAAGAAAGCCATGTGCTGAGTCAGGAACGCACGTTTGATTAGTGCTGWCAAATTACGTAAAACAAACAATTTCACAGCTTTCGCTGGCGCTGAATGGACACCCATTGGTGATATTTATAAATTTTAYACTGGAGCTAATGGAACCACCAACAATGTCAGCCTAGAAATCCAACGCAGAATAAYTCTTGCCAACAGGTGCTACTTCGGACTGAGTAGKSAATTGAGAAGCAAAGTSCTCTCTCGACAAACAAAAACCAAACTCTATAAGTCACTCATAATTCCCGTCCTGCTATATGGTGCAGAGGCTTGGACGATGTCAACAACGGATGAGTCGACGTTGCGAGTTTTCGAGAAAAAAGTTTTGCGAAAGATTTATAGTCCTTTGCGCGTTGGCCACGGCGAATATCGCATTCGATGGAACGATGAGCTGTACGAGATATTGACATAGTTCAGCGAATTAAAAGACAGCGGCTACGCTGGCTAGGTCATGTTGTCCGGATGGACAAAAACGCTCCAGCTCTGAAAGTATTCGACGCAGTACCCGCCGGGGAAGCAGAGGAGAGGAAGACCTCCACTCCGTTGGAAGGACCTAGTGGAGGAAGACCTGGCTTCACTTGGAATATCTAATTGTCGCCACGGAGCGAAAAGAAGAAACGACTGTCGCGCTATTGTYAACTCGGCTATAATCGCGTAAGCGGTGACTACGCCAATCAAGAAGAAGAATGGAACCTTGAGACACATATTCATCTAATGTTACGTATTTTTTTGCTTTTTATTTCCACTACAATAAATTGAATATAAAAAAAAATTTTAAAATATATATAACAAATATAGTATTAGGGGCGTAACTAAGTTCGAGCTTTTCTTTAATGAAAATCCAAATTTCTTTTAAGAAAATGGTTAAAAATTAACTATTTGAAGTACTTGGTCAAAACCTTTTCCCATCGTCATGGTAAACTTTGAATACCATTACGGTTAAGTTGTTCATCTGTGATGCCATTCAAGTATCAAGCCAACTTTTGTGATCGTCGTGTGACTGAAACTGCTTCTGAGCCAGTCCACGTGCCATAGATTGCAATTACCTGAGAAATATAGCGGGTGGAGTAGGTCTTCCCATTGAAGCGATGTATTCTTCAGAGTCACTTTTTCGTGCCGCTCCTGGTGTTGAGTTTCTGAAACATTTCAAGCACTTGTAGGCACTTTTAAATAACTTGGTGAGTGACTCTCAATATTGAAGCAAACTTCTTTTACGTCTGACGCCGACCCTCATAGATCAAATTCATCATCTACGAAGGTTTTTAGGATTCTGGTCGGTCGTTAAAACCGAATCGTTCTGATTCAGCCGACGATTTCTTTGACTGAAAATGGATAATCAACACTTCCACAAATGACGATTATTTGGCAAAAAACAGTTTAGATTTGCACAACAAAAAGGATATGAAAAATAACCAAAATCATTTATGTTAAAATTCAGTATACTCTTTAATATTAACAAACAGTAGGAACTTAGTTGCGCAAGTAATAAAGTAAAATAATTGTTGTTGAACCAAAATTATGGAAATGGAGGATATAGATATTACATTAAAAATAAATAAGCATAAGAGTTATTGCAAGTGTACTCTCCATCTACAGCACATATTACTGCCACCACACCACACTGTCCGCTTGTTGAAGCACACAATATTTTCTTAACACGCGCTAGCAAATATATACACACATACGCAGCAGACACACAACATTTGCGACAAATTTGAGAAAAAGTTATTATAGCAAAAGGAGAGTTTTACCTTCTTTGTTCAGACACCCCAAAAGCTGGGTAGAATCCACACGCGCTCAACCCCATGTGCTGGCATGCGCYATGACAAAAGTTGCCTTTGTATTGGCGCACACTTGTTTTTACATCATTTCTTTGTACATTTCAGCGGCACAGTCTAGGTGGTCGTGTTGTGTGAGGCGGCCAAAGTTGTGTGTGCCAATGCTGCCGAAACCACAGCTTAACGAATGTGATAAGAAGCAATCGATCGATTTTCGCTCCGATACATAGATACATATGTACAAGTATGTATATGAGCGGAACGGCACTACGAATGCGATAACAATGGTAAACGTAAATTAGTCTAGCAGTGGTAGTAACTTGTCGCACATCGCCTAAAAGCAGACTACGGTGGAAATGCTAAGTCTCTCGCTCTCAGCAATTCGWCYAGTGCTGCGGTGAAAGCCGACGAGYACAATGAGTGAAGAATTATATTGAGCGAAAATTGGCGTACGTGTAAATGCGAGAGCGCCRTTAGGCATGTATTTGTCTAAGGTGTGTTAATCTCGGCGAAAAAGCTACAACCGACTGCTCTGCTGCGTCTTTGCTGGCGTACGATTTTTGAACATTTTCATTATTAAACAGGAATGAAAAAATTAAAAAATAGAAAAAACAAACCTGAAATTATTTCACATTTTAAAAATGCATCTTWCTAGTCCAGTAACTTAAACTGCTGTGCTTTGAAATGCCTACAACGCTACCACCCGTGCGCGTCTGCCCACCCACTAATTGCGCCGCAATACTATCCGCCAAAGCACTGTGATCTGCAAAAGACCAATTGTATTCGACACATCCATTTRGGCCAGACACCGATATTAGCAATAATTACGTACGATTACTATTTTCACTACTTACTCTTTTCAGTTTGTATCCTCACACAGGCGGCTAATCCGAATTATTGATTTTTGCGTTTTAATCCACTGGGAGTAGAGCGTGTGTATCAAAAACTTATTCGTTTGTATATTTGTATTATGTTTTCACAGTAMAATTTTTGTATTGCACAAAGCACACTTTTTAAAATTTTGAAAAACTTTCGCCAAAAAGAAATTGTTTGCATGTATGTATGTATTTGATTTCCTTTTGCATACAATAGAGAATTTTTTCTTCTATATCCTTAGGGTACTACCACTAATACATATTCGTTGTACACATATACACAATACACTTTACGCGTTGGCTTACGCACACATGCACGCGCTGGTGCTGAACTGAAGTTTTCCTTCCGTCGTATACTAGGTACACACACAAAAAATGGCAACTTGGCTATAAGCGAATTTTCATGACTTGATTCGCTTGGAATCTAAATTTTCAACTCAATTTTTKCGCTTTCAAACACTTTTTTATGAACTTTTGCACAATTATTTCACTTATACACTTAGAATACTTGCTACTATTTACATTTTTAATTTAATATATAGGGTTAAAATGCTTCCAATTCAGCTCTTGCCAATGCACCTCACACCTCACACTCCCACTATTTGCTACAATTTTTTTTGTTGGTTACACTACCGTGCGCTTTGCCGTCTGTATTTCCGGAATCGTCCTGTCACGAGCAACGCAATCGACACAATGAAGCGTATGAGCAGGCTGCTAGCCGAGCGAGGCCATCTGAGCGCGTTATTGCTGCATACGCGTGGAAAATCCTGCGCTCACCAACAGCGAGTCGTGCTCGCAGCACAGCACCACCACCAGCGCTGTGGTAAAGTTGGCATTTTCACCAACAACCAGCATACGAACCAGAACACAACATATGCTCGTTCGTTCTTTACTGTGTTTGCGTGCCTGTGCATGTGGTGATAGCAAAATAGTAGCGGTACTGCTAACGGTGCTTCACCGCGCAGAGAGCGCTTGATAAACAAAACAAACGCTCGCGCTTATTTCCACATGCTCCCGGAGTCGCGCACACATTTTGAGTATACTCTCCTCCATTTAGCAAGCACACTCCCCCAACTTCATACAATGCTTKGCGGTTAATCGTAGAAAAATAGTAATACTCACACGTTCGCAAAAAAGTGCTAAACAGCGCTATAAAACGCTTGAAGAACATGTGTAGAAATTTGTGTCTCTCAAACCTCTTTCTGGTTTTCTATGGTACAACAGTGTGCTCTTATGACGCTACCAGCACCGGTACATGGCACTTGGCTTCAGCATGCCTTGTATGTGCATATATTTACTATAAATACATATATTAAAGTACTTACATATTATGTATACGTCAATAAATTGGCATTTTCATTTGACAGGAGTGAGTAATATTCTGTACGGCAACTAACCATCCAGACTATATCCTGTGATGGATGACAACCGCAGACGGAATTGTCGTTTTATGTTGCCATGATGGTAGTCGATTACGTATATAAAGAGTATGAGTAAACCAGTTGGGTGAAATATTATTTTAGAATGTTGTTTTTTTTTTTTTTTTTTTTTTTGAATGAAAACAAATTCATGATTATGTCGACTATTTTTCTAATTTTTAATAATATATTTTGGGAACTTTATAGACATACTTTAGTCTGTGAGCAGCATTTCATTGCCATGAAGTCTATGCTTTTGCCRCAATTTCGCAGCAATATAATGTCAAGTGTTGGTTTTCGTCTGGTCAGTTGTACATGATTTACCAATATGAAGCTGTACGAAGCTATACCAAAAGATTGTCATTGAATTTGCACATAACTGTCAGAACATATATTCATTTTGACAGCTATACCTCTAAAACCACTCTTTATTTGCGTTTCAAAATAGATGGAGATGTAGCTATTAATACTCCATAAAGGGATATGTGTAAAAAATATATGGCTAGGACATGCCCTTGGATATGTTTTTCTAATCAGAAGGCTCATTGCAGCTTGCTTAAACCAATTTTTGACAAAACCAAGAGAAAGGCCTATATTTTCACGAAACCTTCTGCAATAAATGTGGGATCTCTACATCCTCGGTTATTTTGTTTTCAACATATCCTTCGTGGATGGCATATACAAACKTCCAATGATCTGTCATATCATATCTGTCCATTTTAATATACGTATGTTACAATTTTCCTCCATTTACGATCAGATGTGAGTATACTCAAGATCTTAACTTGGTGCCAAACGAAACGTCTGACAGGAAATGCCAATTGGAAGGTTCTATTAGAGGGACGAAAGAATTATTTCTCAGATGCACACCCGACAACTCCTCACAGATATAATAATATATAGAATAAATTTATTTTGAAATTCTGAAATTCTTCAAGCTTTAAGGCATTTATGTTAACGATTTTGAATATTTCAAATAATGACAAACTTATAAAGAGTGTGTGTACGTGTTTATGTTATATTATGTGCACACACATATACATACATATAAAAGACGCAGATATCTATATGTATACTATGTATGTATTATTGAGAATAAGCTACTCGTACAAACAGCTCATTAGATTTTCTCATAAAACGTTATCATGGAATTGTACATAGAGTACACATGCACTTAGCGATGAAGATTAAAACTTTATTTACCGTTATACTTTCACTCACTTCAGTTTACTACCCCCGTTATTTCATGACATACCACTGTCCCATACATTGCGCTCTCAATAATTCGTTAACAGCGAACTGAGAATTGAGTGAAACTGTTGAGCTGTTACTTAAGCAGCGAATATTCTATATTAAAATTAGCAAACTTCAAAAACACACTCTCACACAAATGTATGCATGTACGAATATTGTATGCACTGCTTTGAGGGGTAGCCCACTATCAAGGTTTTCTTTCTAACTTCTTTATTCACTTTCCACCAAAAGTGGCTGCACAATCTTTATTTGAGATTAAGTAAATGCACCTACAACAGACGATTGCGCGAAATTCCGCTTCCGCTTAACACAACGTACCGCTCGTAACGACAGCTTAGACGAATCTAAATTGGAGTTGCAAATAGGAAATGAAGAATAAACAGTTGGTCTAGTTGCACGAAGCTAAAGGTGAATTTCTGTTTYGGTGAGAGTTAAGCGAGATAATGCCAGAAGAATGGCAAGGTGTGGTAGGACGAAATGAAGGATGTTACTGAGAGCGTTGGAAATCSCACACGGAAAAGGAAACGAATGACATTTGGGGCAATCACTTAGAAATCCGGCAGAAATTCAAAGTTATGCTCACAAGTGAAACGACTCTACTAAAATTTGATGGTTAATAACGGATTACTTAGTTGGTTGAAATAAAAATTTTTGTGTAAATAAAATAAAATGCTTTAGAATATYATTAATGTCAAAATTTTTGCAAAAATGTAATCTTGGTGGCTCGCTTTCTTCTATTTTTAAACTTTTCTCGAGTCAATAGAGGAATTTATATAATAGGTTGTCTAAAAAGTCTTGCGGTATTTTTATTGAATTTTTTTTTTTTCAATTTTCAATTGTTCATACAATTTTTTTTGATGACTCATGCCCAGCTCTTGACCGATGCTACGGCTGATACTATGCCGGTCTCTTTTGATCAATTCAGCGATTTTATCGCAATTTTCAACGACAGGCCTTCCGGAGCGTGGCGCACCTTCGACCACTTCTACACCAGAAGGAAAACGTCGAAACCATCGTTGTGCGGTGGAAATAGAAACTGTATCGGATCCATAAACTGCACAAATTTTATTGGGGGCTTGAGGTGCATTTTTGCCTTTATGACGAACGACTGAAAAGAAACGACAACCAATCAAACACCTGTTAGCGCGTGAAATGAGCTTTCCAAAAAGGTAAGTATGAAACGATGAGACGAATAAAACTAGAACCATGCGCTCTCAGCGCCAACTAGCGAAAATACCGCAGGACTTTTTTGAGAACTTACTATTTGTACTTGTATCATTTTTCGCCACATGTTGTGCAAGCATTTAAGAAATTTTTGGAAATATTCGATGGAATTATCTACACTAAACATTAAACACATATATAATTCGGATTGAAGTAAAGTTTTATGGTAAGAAAGCCGAACTCAACCGGCACTAGATCAAATCATCACCTGTAGGCTGGCTAAATTTAGCTTTATAATTATTCTTACTGGYTAAGGAGAAACAAATGCAATAATTTGTTTAAGATATAGAATTCCCAAACATATAATTTTGTCAGTTCAGGCGTACGGGTATGAATCCCTAAAAAAATTCTGTTCTGAAACATTTTTGCATCATTGATCAGATTGACTAACTCAGTCGTGAAAATTTCCTAGAGTCTGGTTGATTTTAACTTTAATTTGATACCTTCATTGGCTATTGACTTATTTGTTGCAAAGTGAAAGGAGCTAACCGTATATAAAATGGTATTATATGTTGGGGAACACACGTGGTTGTAGTCCGATYGCTGATATTTTGAAAATCTATTGTAATGATTTCGAGAAGCAATTATGTACCAAATTTAAATCAAATGGGTCTTATAGTTGCTGCCAAATAGATTTTTACCGAAAAGTAGTTGTCGACATGTTCATTTTTGCATTTTACACCAATTCATCTTTTTTCAAACTTTATCACGATGATAGAAATAAATGTTGCTTTTATAGCCTGAGTGGTTTATGAGATCATATCTAATGTATATATGGTCTACTAGAAGGCCGACGAACCCGATTTACATATTTGTTGAACCAAAACTGACCCATTTCTCGGAGTTCGTCTACATATAGAAYTACATACATTTTCTACGGTGAACGTGTTACGAGAGTATAGGGCAAAAGAACGTGCTAGGTAAGACAGCAAATTGCGACTATCAATCAAAGCGTCTTTCGTTAACTACTAGATTACCATTATTGTTTCACACAAGCAAACAAATATTTATTATTGATATTACTAAGTACAACTAAATATAGCGYCCATTTGGCACACATTTTTCCAAATGAAAGTTTTTCCACAATAAATTYTACATTTAATTTAGTACATACATATGTATGTATGTATATATAAATATATTGAAAAACTTTTTGGTAAAACATTTTTAGCAACGGAGCATGAGAATTACAAAGTAACTTCTAACAATACTTATCATTTAGACCCTTACGAACCGAATATGCAGTGTACTAGGTATGTACATATGTAAATACAATTGTATCCATGGGTTTTTCCCATGTTCAAATGAGTTTTTATGAAATAATAATTTTCACTCACACTTTCTTAAAATTGCTTGTTCCAGAGTCAAACAAATATACATGAAATAAAGAGTGCACATATTTTTTTAGATGCACATTTATGTATATGTACATAATAAATAATATATATGTATCTATACATACAAATGTAAATATACACTGTTGCGCCATTCGCATTTCCAATAAATTTGTTCACAAGCGAAAGCAATGTACATTTTAATAATCATTCTCGAAGTACTTAGTGTTTTGCCTCAATAGAACTTCCACGTATTTGTATGTATGTGTGTAAGTACTTTTGGCATTCGATATACTCATGCAAATGAATGATATTTTTTCACAGCACTTCACATTCTTCTTGATGTATATTCCATGAAAATTTTACTTGTTTTTCAAATCCTGTCTGCAGGACACAGTTGTTTAGTACTTSAGGGCGCGCACACTTCATTTCGGCAACCTTTCATAAAAAACTGAAATAACCTAAACGACATTAAAGTGGGCATGTATATATAGTATACCTATTATACAACAGCAATAGCAACAATAACAACATGTCTTTTGAACACATTGCACACATATGCTACGTAACGAAATTTGTCATTTCTATGTAAAGTGCATGAGCATTAGGTTGAGCGAACYAACTTATGGTTTTAAATTAACCTACAGCCAGAGAAAAAAACTATGGCTGCATTGTGTGCCACAAATTTGATATTAGTTTTTTCTTTTGGCCCACCCTAATATACATACATACTTATATATGTACATACATATATGCATTTATGTGGGTGGCTTCCATTGTTCATTACTCTTAAGTTAGAATAAGTACACAYACTAATGCGTCAAAATGACATTTTAAATGTTTTTTGTTGTTGTTGACGGTGGAGTTATTTGTGTGCGACGTTAATGAAGGGCAAATGATTGGTACTCRAATTGAAGTATTTACGAAAGTGTTATACATTAATGAATGCATTGCTTCACACTTGCGAGAAAAGGGTAAAGGTCTTGTAAAGCTAATAAACATATTAACTTTCAGCCATTGARCAAACACTTACAATTTTGGTAATAATTGAGAGTGGCCACATATATGTTTTATTTTTGCTTAACTTAATTAAGTTTTTTGTTTGTGGTTTTTGAAGTGATGCAATCGCATTTTTGACAGCATTTTTGTACTAGAGAACTATTTTTTTTTCAAGCTTTCAACGAACGTATTAATATAGATCTATAACTAGGATTCTTTTTCTCTTTGAAGAATTATTCTGACAGAGATTTTCTAGGAAGAGAGTATATGGTTAAAATAATATTATTTTAGACTTTCTCTACAACTATAAATCAAGGAAAATGTTTAGTACAGAATTGAAGCTGAAAATAATAATTGGCCGGAAGAACTGCATAAATATATTTGATGAAGTTTGACATTTACTGTGTTGTGTTTTTGTTTATGCCTATGAATACCGTTAGTGCTCGAACTGTAATAGACCGTCGCCGATAAATACAAATATAGTGTAGAGAACGTACTTACTGTACTACTGTCATATACATTTTTCCCAAAGTAATTTCATTTTACATGCTGTGTAGYACACGCATACGACGAAATGTTGCCACAATCCTCCATAGGCCACAGCAGTTCAATTCGATTTTCAGCAGAATATTGACCTTTTGTTTACGACGTGCCACATAACATCGAAACCACGGTCATATCAACAAGCTGACCAAACGCCCCCATAAAAGTCACTTGCACGCAGACGTGTTTACAAACACATTTTATAGTATACGCTACATAGCAGGCAATATGCAACGCTGGTGGTGTGTAATTATGCTTCATGAGCACATTAATTTAATGATCATCATTTTATAGATATTTATCTTTGGCGACTATGCGATGTGATGTACTATGAAGAATATACATACATATGTATGTTCATATGWATATACATATATGGTATGTATTTACTTGATTGTAAACAATTATGTATAATTTTAAGAATACATAAGAGCCGGTTATGCGTGAGAATGTGCTATCAGCAAAGTGCSTTTCAATAGTTAATCATATAAATTTACTTCTTTCTCGTGTTAAAATTGAATATCGACRCTTATTAACTTCAACAAAAGAATATTTTTATACTAAAACTATTATTATATTTCGTGTTCTTTATGAACACAAGTATAGATCGGTTCCTCTTTATGGGTGCGCATTTTCGAATTTATGCTCAGATCGGCTTTGAGCATATATTCCTAAGGAAGTTCTCACAACACAATAATATACTACGAAACATTGCAGCTGAATGCTAACTGGGTCTTATTATACTCTGAACAGGATATAGATATGTGTTAAGTTGGCCACGAAACTTGCATACAATATCAGTTCGCAGTCTGTATATAYGCGAACCAGKCCCTCAGGGTTTGAKKTGTCGATGAACGTAGACATWCGTAAATACTTCTMTTAGGAAAATTCWATTGAAATTAAASTAGTATTGATCTGATTCAACCCAATTTTGACATAGGCGTCTACTACAATTAGGAAAAGATTCTATCCAAATTTTTATAATATAAATGAGAAGCAGGTGTTTTTGTAGACCGATTCCGCTTGTTTTCGCTCTGCAACATAGGGGCGTAAGCGGACCATCATACAGCAAATTAGGTCCATACCGGTCGAGTAGGACCTAAGATATGTCTTTTCACCGAAATGTGGCCCACGTCTTTCGGCCAGTTTTGACCTGTCTCTATCGTATTTACGAAAAAATCGTACAGACCTTTTTTGTAGAGCATTCAAATTCCTACAAAATCTAACGAACAGTATATTTTTTCAAGTTGTTGGAAGCGAGAAATAAATTTTTCTATATGATAATAAGAAAAAATAGAAAATTGTAATTAGGAGGACCTTCCCGTTACAATTAAGAACTCATTCTTGGAGAGGCTTCCTTAGAGGTATCTAGGAACCTATTTTTCAGAGTGACAAACGAAAAAAAAAATTTTTTTTTTTTTGAATCACCCTAATATACATACATTACATAAGTAAATTTTTTCTGAAAACACAAGCGGAAGACGCTACTAAATGATTCAAAGCTGCTTTTTATCAATCTTTAATATAACGGGTGTTAGGTACTTTTTTCAAAAGATTTTTTTTGACAGATCACGCTTGCCAAACTCTACTGAACAAAAAGCAAAAAAAAAAAAAACATTAGAGCTTGAACCGATCATGTGTTTTTTGTTCAGTAGAGTTTGGCATTCTACCATGGAAAGAAGCCGGAACAACGTTTACAAATAGCGCAACTTTCTTGTTTCGCGCGCTTCGATCAACTTACGGTCAACATAATCGACACAACATACAACGACGACTTGCCGCGTCAAGATCTTAAATTGAAAGCGTTTACACCGTAGAAGATATTCAAGAGCCCATTTTATTCAGTGAAAACAGCGGTGCGGTGCGGTTTGTGGGCCGGTGGAATCATCGGTTCAGCGAGTGCTGTCGGTGAGAACATAATCGTATATGGTGACCGTTACGCGTCATGATAAACGACTATTTGWTGCCTGAAATWGAAGYTTGTGATCTCGGCGACATTTGGTTTCAAYAAGACGCCRCCACTTCASACACATCGCATCCAGCAATGGATTTAATGAAAGAACACGTCGGTGAGCAGATAATTTCASGTTTTAGGTCGRCCGATTGGCMACCGAGCTTGTGCGATATCACACCGTTAGACTTTTTCCTGTGGAGATATGTAAAGTCTAAAGTCTATGGGGWTAATCCCGCTTCAATTCAGGCCTTGGCASAAAATATCGCTAAAATCGATGTAATAATTTGACAATTTAACCTGGCGAATGGGTTTCATATGCTACAATTTCAATTACTCAGTTTCGCATGCATTTCGACATATTCGATGGCGTCCGGACGTAGTTCCTCSTTGCTTGTTGCTTGTTGTGCTTAAAATTCGCGAGCTCCATCTTTGCTTACTGAAGAGCTGCTTGCTTCGAGCCAACAATGATAAGCAAATTTGTAATTAATGTAGTTTAATTGAAGATTCTCCTGTAGCGATAAAACTTTTGTTATTGTAACATTACCAAAGCCGATTTCCCGAAATAGCAAATGAGACAATAACAACAGACGCTCATTGCACTTGCTTCTCAAAACTTAAGACGCTTTACATGTATTATCACTATAAATGGTTATATGTATGTATGTGCGTTGGGTATTTATGTGTGCCGGTTTGTATGAATCTTCAATGAAAATGCTCTTCATTGTTTTGCCATTTCGTCTGCATAGTGTTGCGTTGCTTTTCGCATAGCGTCGTAAGCTAATGATATTTCCAGCCAACTTTATGCTGCTAAAATCTCACGAAAAGTTGAAAATTTCCAAATTGGTGCTCACTGAATCACTRATTTATGTTTTTTTGCGGTATTTTCCTTCCTTATTGTTCGTGTTGCATAAAAAATAATGGTACATTTCGTACCTCCAAGATTTGAACAATTTTATACTCAGCTAATCAAACATTTTACTCTCTGTCTCTTTATTTGGTAAATATATCCTTCGATCTAACTGATTTTTTTGAAAATTTAAACGCAATAACGAAAATAATTCTATTAGGTGTATTGCAGCCTTGGAAGGTACTCATCAGCTTAAGATATATCAATAATAATTCCGATATGATTCCAGTCACAAGCAGGGGAATTAGTTTATATCGGCGGGCTATAGTAGAGTTCAATGCCGACGATATTTTTTAGTTGAAAGTTGCCGTATTTTAGAAACTATGTTTGTGAAAAATTGTGTTTTGATAGCTTGCTTAATATATTTCAAAGTGAAAGAATCTATTAAAGAAAGTGAAAGTGAATAGTTTCACATGGAACACTTTCACTTTCTTCTTTGGATTATAGGATTATATATTAGGAAGATAAAAAAAATCTATCTCCTTATTATATCCTTCTTCTCTCTTTGAGGCTTAGTGAATTTACCGTGTTTTTGAACAAAGTGAGGTGTTCAAGCAGAAGCCGACATAGAAATAGTAAATTAGTATTCTAGGGACCACCGTTAATATCGTTATATAAATGAAATATCCTTCTCGAACGCACCTGACAAAACACCAAAAAAAAAAAAAACGCCAAAACAATTCAACAGGATTGGCAGCCTTTACCGTTAAAAATGTGCAGGCCCACAACCATGCAACAATAGAAGGAACATTTACAACATTGATAACAATAACAAGCAGCACAGCAACTGCCAGCTAACAAAGTTGAAGAAATTGAACTTTGAAAGTAGCCGAAGCGTAGCACCTGCTGCGATGAAAGAGAGATAACAGCAGAGCGAGTAGTGGTGGGCGAGATTTGGCGAGCAACTTCGTATGTTCACATTGCGACCAATGCGCACAATAGACACACACCACAAGCACTGAAACTTTTAATAGTTTCTTGCCGCCAACAGTTTGCACTTCACTTTTGGATAGTGCTTTCGCCTTCACATTGTAGCAYGCAGTGCAGATAAAACGAAATATATATGTATATGTGTGTGGCCTTACTAGAGTAGCAATAACGGTTTCCTTGCTATTTGTCTTCTGAATAAGTTTCAAGGCTTTGGGCTGAGGTAAACAAACCGCTTA
The DNA here is from genome assembly GCF_001853355.1 of Bactrocera latifrons. NCBI lineage: Eukaryota > Metazoa > Arthropoda > Insecta > Diptera > Tephritidae > Bactrocera > Bactrocera latifrons. The sequence continues at coordinate 46,045 of NW_017535642.1, read as the reverse complement.
TATTGGATTTTTGGCATTTCGGCTGACACTTTTGCTAGAATTTCGAACTTTAACTTATCTGATAACGCATGTTACATACATATGAATATGCGTAATCGTTTATACCGACATATATATATATACAGATGTTACTTATGTGCAACTTATTGCATTATTAAGTAGTAAAGTGAAAGCGGAAATTGCTTTATGCAAGTTTTCAAGTGAGTTGCGACCATCTTCTCGCATCCGTTAGGCGYTCTCACACACTTGCAGAAAGTATTTATGCATATGTACAWATGTATGTATACTTTTTCAGACTTTATACTAAATAAACTTTGCAATTTTGTAAATGCAAACATTTTTACAGTTTCACTTGTTTGGCAAATTGCTTACGCAAACACGAAATACGCCTTCATTGTGTACAGACATTGAGTACTGTCAGCTGTGGCAGGGCTATGCTTCTCMTTGAGCACTTGGTCCACGGTGCAGCATTTGCCGGTAGTCAAAGTTTGAAACAATCAACACCAGTGGGATTAAGCTCTCAAGTCTATTATGTAGTTTTTTGGATTAAAATAAAGAAGATTAGCAACAGTTTGGAAAGTTTAACAAACAGCGCCTCAAGTGCTTTTYAGGTCAATAATGCATTTAAGAGCTTATATTTCAATCGAAAGTTTGATTTGGGTAAACAAAAATTTTTTCACTGTAGGAATACGCATATATATTGTGGATATGAAACAGAGTATGTTAAGGAAAGGTTGAAAACATTTGTACATGCAATATGAATGTGGAATATAAAAAACTGATATGAATAGTTTATAATTTGATATACACTTTCCAGTAAAGAGGCTCATCATTTGTCAAATTATAATACTCTTAAGTGCTTATGGATTTAAATATGTACCTGTAGGATAATCGTTTAAGTTAATTTTTAACATAATAAAAAATTGCATTCATCTTAATCATGTTAAACTAACTGTTAAGAAATAAAGCGAAAACGCTTTACTCATCGATGCTAAACTGTTGAGTCTTTCTTGACTTGTTCAATATTTCCCTTAGCTCCGATATAACAAATATTAGGATTTTGAAACATCTTGATCCATAAACTTCTATAATAATGCCAAAAATAGATTAAACCAAATACCTATAGAAAAGATGTTCGAACATATATAGTATAAATGATCCCTACGTTAAGCTGAGTCGATTTAGCTATGTCCGCCTGTCTCAAGCTGCTCGTTTGTCGGAACTGCCGATCACCACTATAATATTAGGTTGTCAAAAAAGTCATGCGGTATTTTTATTGAATTTTCAATTGTTCATAAAATTTTTTTTATGACTCATGCCCCGATGCTACTGCTGCTACTATGCCGGTCTCTTTTGACCAATTCAGCGATTTTATCGCAATTTTCCACGACAGCCCTTCCGGAGCGTGGCGCATCTTGGATCACTTCTATATCAGAACGAAAACGTTGAAACCATCGTTGTGCGGTGGAAATGGAAACTGTATCGGGTCCATAAACTGCACAAATTTTATTGGCGGCTTG
>NW_017535642.1:39316-42920 GCF_001853355.1 Bactrocera latifrons | reverse complement strand
AACGAAATGGGCAGTAGGGCAATATGCTTTGTGATTTGAAAACGACTGAAATCTATACGCAGGAATTTTTATGTATGTATATTCAGTTTGATTATATTAAATATTAAATATTTAAACCAATATTTAAACAAAAGCCCTACACATATTTTTAAAGAACAGTCATCTGCAGACAATCTACCACCGCATGCATACTTTCTTTGAAAACAGTACGCAATGACATATTGTAATCTGAGCAACCAATTCAGAGCGCTGCTCACTGCATGTGAGTGCAAATCACGAAKAAATGTCCTTATAAGCATGTGCTCTCGACAAATATTATGCGCATTTATGAATATTATTTTTTCTGTTATTGCTATTATTATTATTATTGCCGAATCAACATTTCACGCACGTCTGCGACACACTCAAACGACACTTGCATGGACACTCTGCACGTCAAGTTATTGTACGTTTGTAAATATGTGTATGCTTGTGTAGTGAAGTGTTGGTGGTTCTGACATATTCCTTTTCTAAAACATATATGCGTGCTTATTTAATGCAAAATTTCAGTTGTAAATCTATCATTATATATAAAATGTAGGGGCTTGTATTGAAACCACATAAAGTCATTATTTTATGCGGCCTTACGAAGTGTAGCCTTTTAGGAACCGGGTTTTCGTAGTTGAGGCAAGTAAAAACCGCTTTTGCCTAGCTTTTGAGTGAAGGAAAATTATGAGCCTTTTATTGGTTGATTTTTGTAGGACCAATTAATAATTTAATCCATTCCTGCTATGTGTATACCATACTACCAGAATAACGACGGTTTATGTCGGAGGGAACAAAGCATGCAGAACGTTCTCTTTAAAAGTATAGCAACCAAAATATGAAAACTGTTGTTGTTGAGACGARTTTCTAATATTATATATCAAAGATAGTTAAATTATGTACATATTTATAAAAAAAAATCTAATAACACCTGCTCAGACAAGTTTATCAAAAGCTTAGATCGATCTGTGACCTTGAGGCATGAATTATATTTGCATATATGTATGTATGTAAAAATGTAATCGTTGAGCCAAGTTTGTATCACATGAAGTGAGTTAAAGGCAAACATTTATTTATATAGAAATGTTTACATAGGTTTAATACTTATGACAACAAAATGGTTCCATAAACGTTTTTCCACTGATACCAAACTAATAGACTCATATACAAGTATACACACATAACTTAAATTCAGACCAATCAATCAATCAAAAATGTCTAGGTATAAATATGTAGGTAATATAAGTAGTGTTCATTCCACTCTTCGCTATTATGGCTGAATACTTGTCACAGCTCGCTTCCATTTAAATGACAGACATCTTCAGAAATCAATTAAATTATAATCATTATAATAATTAAGGGGTTATCATAATAACTTATATAATTATATTGTTAATTAGGGTTACCACATCGGCAAATGCCACAAAATTATAATAATATGGTAAATAAAATAAAAAAATTGATACTGTTTGTATACAGCCAACTCGATATCGAACAGTTGTTAGCCTTTGGTAAAATCTAGAGTGCCGAAGCTTTCTTACTTTTATTTACAAGGGAAATAAGTAAATTGAAATGCAATGAGAACAATGTTGATTAGTTGTTGTATGTATACATCGTAAGAAACCTCAGATGATTCTTTCCCTTWATAGTATACATCAATCACCAAGACATATGTATATAGTATATCGGGGAAAATCTTCGCACAAATAGTTGCTTTGGAGGTAGTTAATTTTATGTATAAAAATTCTCAAAATCGAACCATAACTGCTCAAGCCTCCATGTATCCAAAATGTGAACTCCAGTRCCTATGGCTGATTTTTTACTTAAAATATTGGTCAATGTGTAAGTTATATTTTAAATTCTAAGATGTTATGTTACGTTTATTTATCATTTAGCTTAGCTAGCAATTCTTCCACCACAGCTAAATGCTCCACTAGTACCTTTGACACACTGACGGGACATTTATTACGGCTGCGACATCCGCCAAAGTGGATGTCAATACGTCATTATCTGTTGAAATATCTTATACATAAGATCCTCTGAGGTACACAGCTCTTATTGGTCTTAAATGAAATGTGAAATTTGACAGTAAGTTTTCTAATCATAAGTCTCCAATAATTTATGCAATAAAACTAATTTATTTTGTCCGATTGATGTTAGATGAATCGTAAAGGAATAGTGATGGTCTCTGCAAATTTCTGTAAGATCAAGTCGAAAGTTAATTTCATTATGCTATGTTATTTCGTTTTTAAAACAAATTAAGTTACTGGCAAAATAATAAATGAATATAATTTCTTTACCTTAACCTTAGATTCATTTATGTTGACTATGTTGATTTTAATACCAATATTTCGGATATGAAGCTTGATATAATACTGATACGTAGTGAGTCTACGACCTACTGTACATGTATAATATAAGCTAAAAAGATAGCGAACATGTTTGTAGTCCTTTCAGTCTTTCATCGAATAATGAATTTTGAATATTTTCGCAACATTTTTGAATTGTATTTTCCTGCTTTGATTTTGATAATTTTTATGACGTAAACTGTGGGCTCACTACTTGCACTTCAACTAMTAAAAATTTGTCAACTGTCAAGTTTGAACACTTTAATTCCACCAAACGTCAATATTTTAGAGTGGAACCAACTTTCATGGAAACATTGTGACGGATGCTTGTGGTTTCGCAGAAAATTTAATATGAAGCTGATGTATGCGCAGATTTCTATATAAAATATATAGTACATATTCTCGCAAATATTATTTTAGTACTACTTTTACTGTTTGGCGATAGTAGTGATCCATAATTAAACAGAAAGTCGTGTGAGAGACAGAAGTACCTAAATCAGCAACAACAAATAAGCCAGCTACTAGGAACTGTTTAAATAAATAATGCTTTGTGCAATTTTTGAGTGGCTAATCGGTGTGAATACAGTRAGCTGCATAAATATGTCCCCATGTGGCAACCAAACTGCCGCGTAACAAACAATACAAACTCAAAAGCAATCAAGAACTCATTTCCGGTTTGAGGGGCTCCATAGCCAATACATAGCCGCAAATCGGCTGATGCAAACAAGTATATAAAAATATGAATATATATGTATATATTGTGCCTCTTAATAGGCGAAGACAGCATTTGCTAGCAAAGGAGCATTTTACACAGAGGCTGCGTAACTGCAGAGCAGGGCCGCGTTTTTCAAGCGACAAATGTCATTAAGTTATTAAGAGCAGCCACCACAACGGCAACGGTGGACCAACAAAAAAAGTGCTCTTGTTGATAACATATAAGCAAGGATGCTACCCAGGCCAATCCAATGAGTTTCGTTTACTTCACATTTTTTTTACAATACAAATAGATTTACATAYACATGTGCATGTGATTATAGGGCTAGAATAGGTAGACGAAGAATATGGGAAAGTGTAGACGACAAGGGAATGGAGTTCATGCTGCAAGGGTAACATTTCAATTATTCTGAGAAAATATGCAACTTTAAAATTAAAATCAGCCAATGGAGTATTATTAGGGTCACAAAAAAAGAAAAAATAATAATGAGATAACTAACAAAAAGTAACTTAAAAGT
>NW_017535642.1:28260-39246 GCF_001853355.1 Bactrocera latifrons | reverse complement strand
CCACTTGTAATAGAAATATTCTTCAGTTTCTCTAGTATTATTGAAATAATTGATATTATCACGTTATTAGAGCAGAGAGATTTTCCGATATCTATCATGCTTTGTAATTTTTCATTTAAAAATTGTGTTTGAAAATTTAGCATTGGTTTTCATTCACAACAACTTCCATCGATTTAAAGTGCTTCAGATCGCAATAGTTGTTCGACAGGTGTTACTTTTGGATCGGTTGGCTATTGAGAAATGTATCGTCGTTCGGTCTCTAATTATTTCTGTCCTAATACTATATATGGCGCARAAACTTGTAAGATGGCGAACCAAGATGAGAAAGCCCTTGAAGCATTCGAGATACCTGTATCTTGCAAGGTCTTTGTAGTAGTACGTGAGAGCCATGGGTATCGAATAAGGGGGAACCCGAAACCCTATRAGCTCTACGGCGACAWKGATACTCGTWTAGTTAAGGGCATTAAATCCCAAGAAATACGCAGATTAGGCCATGCTAAACGCATGGTAGACGATGCTCTAGAGAAAARCTCCTCCGATTCGAGACTCATGAATGGAGTCGAAAGGAAGGGCACCCACGCAGAGGGCCTATCTGCATTTGTTGGATGATTTTGCAAAGAATAGAGGCAACTATCAAAGCTCTCTGTCTTTGCTGCCAAAGGGAAAGAAGAGTAATTATGTTGTGTTTCCAGGAAAATACTGTGGTTGAGTTTAATATACATATATCATATGGGATATTGTAGTTCCGTTTCCCAAAAATGCTAATGGTAAATAAGCCGCTAAAGGTACATCGATCAAACCKGGTGAAAAGATTGTCATTTAGCATTACTTAATAAACCAGGGGTGCTCAAAAAAGCCRAACGTACAGTAACTGATAACTCTGAGAATATTTAATATTGAAAAGTKAACTTGACACCGTTTTCTTTTAGATGATTTACATATTACACTTCAACAACCACTTAACCGAAGTGACATGAATTGTATTACACAACATTCCTTTGATCTCTCACTACTATTAAAGTTTGAGAATTCGCWGAACCGAATTACGAGTATAACCAGATAAAACAGACATATACAAKAGATAAATTAATAATGTATGTCAACACTCTTCTAAAAAATAGTTCAAATGGGAACATAGCTGCTCAAGCTGCCAGAAACTGATTATTTGATTTTTCGAAACGATTTTGTAATTGCTTCTTTTGCTGACAAAAATGTGAGCTAAAATCGGTTCCAGACTTGCGTTAGTTTTCTTATATCYGATATAAAAATTTATTAAACTTATWTCAGATTACTTMTTTCAACTGACTTTATGCCAAATATACGAACACTATATGRAACTGGGTATTTATTAGCAACTCTYGTGATCCTTAAATAGTTCTTCTCAGGCCTCCGGTATTAAAATGTAGTATGTAAGCAACAAACAGAGACTGGTTCTAGTGSCATTATGACAGAAGTGATTCGAATTACATATGYACGAGTGTATATCATATAAGTGACATACTTGTAATAATGGCAGAAAGYGCCTTTGGAGTTATGTTCACACTTCCACGCAAATTTACATATGTACAAACGCTCTTTTTCGGCTTAAAGACAATGTGTAAATTGAAAGTGAAATTAATTGTGGGATTAATAAAGCACGAGGCAAGAACCTCTGTGACCGCAACGTCTGCGTTGGGAATGTGCATACGTATGTACATATGTAAGGCAAGCCTGGGCGACCAACATATAAAACCGTGGAGAACTTTTCCTGGTGAATTGCTGGTAATTAATTTCATATGCTRTAAGTATGAGTTTTACGATTTTAATTTTACAAGTGATTACAACGCGGCAAGGGCGGCAAACAAGCAGACAGGGTAGAGCTTATAAAACCGTTGTAACATGCAATGAAAATGGAAATGAAAAGAAAAGTTGTAATTTAAAATCATTCTGTAATAAGCAAAAATGCATACTTGAGTACAATAAAGCTGTATATAATATTGTTGGTATAAGAGCCTGAATCACAGCGGGTCGCAATTTCATTGAAAACATTTTCAATATTCTTAAGTTGTTTTCAATATAACAAGTTTTTTGTTTTTTTTTTGCGGTCTCCATTTCCATTTCAATTTGGCTGCTATTCATCACTGCTCCATTGCCAATACATAAAATGATTCAAATGATTTAAATCTACTTTGCAACTAGTCGGTTAATTGCACTTCTTCATACCAGTAATTGAGAGATTGTGGTCCAAAGTATAGGAGTTATTTAYAACTCCTATTTAATGATATATCTCTGTTGATACTGATGAAATCAAAATTGGATAAATATATAAAGTTTTGTTTAGGTTCAACGGTCCATATGTGTATAATCACTGCAATAAAAACCATTTCATTCATCACTAATATAACCGTTTTATATACCACACCAAGTTGGGTTAAGTTAGGTTCAGAGCTCGTTCCTAAGAGGCATATTATTTGGATAGCTTAGAACGCCGATGCGTTGTGATACCAATAAACTCCTTTATATTGGATCAAAGCGATTTAAGCCCTCCACAAATTTTTTGAGACGACTAATATTAGTTTCCGCTATGTCTTCCGGTTTGCCGAGGGTAAATTTACAGAGTTTGTCCGGAAAGTAATAGAACTGAGTCGATTTAAAAAAAATTCATTAGGCCAATCGTTACAATTCTTTAAAAAATTTCAGAATAGGCTCTTTCTGCGTCGATGCAGCGCTGCCAACGTGATTTTCAAGCATTGAAGGCGTCACGAAAAGCATACTCCGGAATAGTCTTGGTGCATGCTGATTGGATCCCCTCTGTCATCTTAAAATGCTTGCCTTTCACCGGCCTTTTCAGGCAAGGAAACAAAAAAGTCCGGTGACCATATCTGGGCTGCAGGGCGGCTCCGGCAGAGTTGGTTAGGTAGCTGTGACTTAATATAATATTTCAATACTTAGTCGACGGTTTGAGTTCAAAACTTTGCGCACACGAGTCACATTGTCTGTGTTAGTCGGCCCTCCAAAAAGGCCTGGTGCCACCGAATCACATCACATCCTTCTAAAGCAGATTTGGGTAAACTTGGATCATATCAAACGTCTCTGTCGCAAATTTACCGAGTTTCACACAGAATTTAGTCGGGTAAATCAGCTTTAAAAACGCTGCATTTTCGGCTTGTATTACTTACAGAAACACGTCGCGCGAAAATGTTTGTCCTGACTCTCCAGCTGCTCGGAGACAATTGACTAGCCGCTTGTTCGTTAGCTAGGAACGCGCTCTACCGCATCCAGTTGTTGCGCGCGCGCCCCGAAGTATAGTCGCGGCAAAAGAAAATCAGTCCTATTACTTTCCGGACAAACCCTATACTGATATGCTCAGGCTGGACAATGGATATTTCTACCCTTACCGCATGAAGGCATATTGAACAAGAATTTCTACGATTGTCGATCTGCTGCGTTCTACTTTAGGCCAGATGAATCTCGCAGTTATTGTTTCAGTTGTCATTGGTTCAGTACAATAACGCAAGACGTCAATAGAGATCCAACACGGTCCCATTTCGACATGAGCGAGGCCTCCGCTAAGTAGCTCCTCGGCTTTGCAGTTTCTAAAGCCAGCTTGATATCAAAAGCCACCTCTCCTCCTAGCCTCTTTTGCAACGACTTCTCCCCATCCACACCTCTCTCGTCGGTRTGTAGGTAGAGAAAATGTCATGAGTGGCCTCCGCGGCGCAGCGATTCAAGTTTTCAGGTATGTAGTTAAGGWGGATAGAATTACGTCCTTCATAAACCCAGCTTCTCTGAACACAAGTGCACAACTCGCAGCAATACACTTGCCGGCAATGTCCACGGCGGCTATGTTTACATAGGTATAGTTTATTTAGGTTTCCATTTGATTTGTAAGCCAGCATTTTCTGTTATATTGTAATCCAGTTTCTTTTCTGAAGTAACATCGTCTAAGTCAAGTGAAATCAATAACAAATGAATCACCTTACAATTAGTAATAGTCTTCTCTCTTTTCGACGACTTTGTTTTCAGTACTTAATTGTTTTTCTGATTATGACGTTCATATTATTATGAAATTTCACTATGGAGTACATATATACACACGTAAATATTCATAAAAAAGCACTAGTGGTGACCGTCAAAATTTGAGTTGAAGTTTCCCTGTGGTTGCTTCCACAAATCTTCATAAAGTGTAAGCAAATCAACGACCTAATTTACTTACAATATTTATTGGCTCAATGCCATCTAGTTCTTAGGAAAACAGAAAGTGTTTGAACCACTCYAGATGCAATTTATACGTATGCACTCAGGTTGGTGGATATTTTAAGTGAAATTGTGYACTTCGAAAGTGATTCAGTTTGGTATGTAGTAAAATACTTATTTGAGATAGAGTACTTTTCCAACTACTAAAAAGTAAATTGGCTATCCGCTTGGGATATATGAATAAAATATTTAAAAAAAAAATATTAAAAATAATAATGAAATAAATAATTTTCCGAATAGAGACATTTTTCTGAATCTCGAAATTGTATACAAAATGTTCATGTAGTACCCCTTGAGAAAAATCTTTTCAAATTTTCTTTCTTGTCAAAGCCTATAATACCAATAAAGTTTTATAATGCGCGGTAAAACGAACCCAAAACGAAACAGATTCAATAATTTTTACGTTGWATGATTAAAATACTCTTCTAGATATGGAAATAGTGCCGAAAGTGTCGGCATGAATCATTATATCTTTAACGATATTTAGTCATTTGCTTACTTASAAAAAATATTCGGAGTATGCTCTGCTTATTTAATATATGTATGTGACCTGGTCTACGGAAAGGGGGCTTAGGTGTCAAAAATCCAAAAAATCAATTTTCAATTTTTAGTTGATTCGGATGGAAGATGAGATTTTTAACAGCTGTTTCCCAGAAAACTAGCTTTCGCACGAGCTCCCTTTTTGGTAGACCAGGTCACATATGTTAATTACCAAAATTTATTTATACGAGGTATAAATATGTATATATGTGAWAAGCATACATAATAAAACTTCCGTGCTACCACATAGAAAAATATTTCCGCATATGTGTATTCAGGCTTCCCCAAAGATTTTGTCCCGACGCTGTGGAAAATTCAGGTATAACGCTGCAATCTGCGATAAGAACACGACCGCACAAGTGSCCCCGCAAAGGGATGCCAAAAAGTCAAACAGCTCAGTTCACATATGCTCGAAATCAAGTTATTATTATATGCATGAACATATGTATGTCTGTGTATGTGAGTATATACCMAAAAACTCAAGTGTACCCACATAAGCGTTAGCAATGGCAATGTGAAACCGTTATCAAATCGATTGGGATTGTACATTTCTGCACACATACACGTGTATGTGASCGTTTCTGGCAGTTGATAACGGTGCTTGAACTTTGAGGTGCGAAATCGAGTGAAAATCGCAAAAGCTAATAAACTGTGCGTTTGCCTTTGAAAATGCTGGCGAATAGTTGTATGTGTTTGTGTGAATGCTCAACATGCCTCTGTGCGAATACCATAGGTAGTACATATATATATACATATATATATGTAAGAATATTCTAGCATCGAGTGTTTATTTGTGCAGCTGTGGTATGAACACGACCGCCTCGTTGCATTAATGGTTCTGTGGTGACTTTGTGTCGCATCAACTCACAAGCTAGTTGACTCTGCGCACCCAATGAGCTGGAAGCTATCTGTTACATGTGCTCAACTGATTGAGCACTCAGCCAGTCGGTAGCCCAAAAAGGTCAAATCGTCTCATATGTTGCTTGTTCATAAATATATACGTCTATAAATACATATRTAATTAATCAAGCCAATTTACGTCGACCAGGTCACGTTGTACGTATTTATAGTATGTRTATGCAGGTACAAATTTCTTTAATATGTTCTTTAATTATAAAAGYGAAATATAACACATTCCAAATTTAACACTTATACTATCTCATTAAACCGACTATCATATTTAAGTAGATACATTTTTATACTGTCTCTTATACACATCTAGATGTGTATAAGAGACAGCCTCCCTTCCGTGCAAGCTGTAACTTGAGTACAAATTGAGATATCATGATGAAACTTGGTACACGCATTTCTTGGCTCCATAAGAAGGTTAAGTTCGAAGATGGGCAAAATCGGCCCATTGCCATAACTAAGCCATAAATAAAGATATTAAAATGAAATTTGGCACAAAGGATCGCATTAGGGAGGGGCATATTTGGACTAACTTTTTTGTACATATCTCGGAAACTACTATAGCTATGTCAACCAAACTATATAGAGTCATTTCTTTTATACCTGTCTCTTATACACATCTAGATGTGTATAAGAGAATTTCCATATACAGTTCAAAAATGGATGAAATCGGATAATAACCACGCCCACCTCCCATACAAAGGTTATGTTGAAAATCACTAAAAGTGCGTTGACGGACTACTAAATTTTACGGAAAAAATGTCAGAAGGAAGCTGCATCCTGGCTTTTTTTATTATATTAAAAATTGAGAATGGGCGTGGCGTCGCCCACTTATGGACCAAAAACCATATCTCAGGAAGTACTCAACCGATTTCAATGAAATTCGGTATGTAATATTTYCTTAACACCCTGATAATATGTACCAAATATKGGTAAAATCGGTTSGCAACCACGCCTGAAATCTCGATTATCACTTTATCATGCGAGAGTATAAAATGTTCGGTGACACCCGAACTKAGYCCWTCCTTACTTGTTAACTCTGGTTTCATACATGTGAAATACATGTTGTTGAATTTGCTTTTCATACTGACTATTGATATAAAGACATTGACTTCATTAGAAAAAATGCTCACATGTCCAAAATGTTGAGCAATAAGAATTATTTCTAAGACAAACTCCATGATCTTAAAGGGCAAATGGAAAAAATAGTACTGCGTTTCTTTGCACCAAACGTGCTTTTAAACCTATCCATCATTATGCTGCAGAGCAGAAAAGGTGTCACCATTACACCAGCGCAGAAATCCTTCATTCAACATGTTTGTTGTTTTCCAACTGTAAGAAAGGCGAGCATGAAAAAGTGTATTTCCGCCTGACAACAAAAATATCTCAAATATAAGCAAAGTGTAGAATACTGCGGATATATGCACGAAGGAATACAAACAATATGGCGCCGTTGGTTGAATGTAACCAACCACAAAAGCTGGGTGTCCGAAGCTTTGGCGCAAACAGCGCGATCAAATAGCGCACAGTAAAACGAGTACTGAAAACTAAGTAAAGGCAAACAAAAATCGATTAATTTAGCAACAATCTGATTTATGTATAATATAGAGTTTATAATCAGATTGACTGATTTAAAGTGAGTGCCGATAATACTTGTTCATAGTGAATTTACAACTGTGATGTTAGAGGCGGTTTTTTACTAATTTTGGTTTGCTAAAATCGAAAAAATKTTTAAAATTAGTAAAAATTTTCCTAAAGCGACCAAAATTATTGCAATGTATAATACTACAGTCACTTGTCAGACTTCAATGTGAGACGTTCTTCAACGTTTTCAATGCAATAGTCGGTAACATTTTGTCTTTCCACGTTTGCTTCTGCTCCCAATAGCATTTCCAGTGACCGCGTTCACCTTTGAGCTTCAAACATTGCATTCAAAAGACCTTTGAATCAATCTATMAAGCAGTCAATAAGATTTTCCATTTCTTYAAGGCATATACTTTTCCTGGAAGCAGCAAACTCAGTTGAAATCCATCTAATAGTTATCTAGAGAAGCACGTCTTCAAATCTGCTCAGGTTGTACGAATGTAAAATGAGACTCTTTAGTATTCTTCGCAGCAGATTCTTGGTTTTTCTTCTTCAGCTTCTTTTTCTTCCATTTTTTTTGTGCCTGAATAAATGGAGCGAAAATGTTCCTCAGCTTTTTGTCTTCGATTTCCGAACGTTACAAGCAGCGTTTCTAACATATTTAAAGCCTTTGCCAGATCGATCGATTCTTTCAACTTGAATGTTTACAACAGAAATAAAGTTAGCATGAGGGGAAGCATTTATCCGATGTTATCCATTTTGAGAAGAGTACAAATTATTTCCAGAAAAAGATGTTGTCTGACTTTCATTACGTTAGCTCATACATGGACCGATATTTTACTGATATTTTTATTAAAAATCATCTATTTCTGGGGACTTGATAAGTCTTGGTCCGATTTTRAGTATTGATATCGAATTTTTGATATATCTGAAGTAGCAGTGATTGTAGTCCAATTCTTACAACGAAACCAAAAAAAAGTCGAAATAATGCCGCTTAGCTATCCGTGCCCCTATACGATTTTATTCATTATTAATAACTTGCTAAGTAAACCTAGATGTGGAAATGTCGAYTAAGTTTTGTGGAAGGTCAGCACATCTTCACTCATACAAATATCAAATAAGCTATTTCATACGGATTCAATATTATTGAAATACTACTCAGAGCCGAATTCTGAAATATAAAACTATATTAKTTTACTTGAGTATTTGAATTAAAACATTTAAACGCTTTTTATTTAAAGTTTTATAATCTTAGACCTAAATATGTCGCCTTGCGACTACTTGTTCACATAAGAAGGGTAATGGAAGAGCATGAATTAACTGCCGGAGAAAAACCATGTACAAAACTACTCTGTTGCAATGTGCATAATTGTTGCATGTGACCACASTTTGGACACAGCTAATAAACGAGTTGATGAATGGACTGGCTAACGCACCGAGTACACAGTCAAGCTTTTACAAAACAAAATTCACGAACGAATAGTGATTCGATTTATGGACCATTTTTTATTACGTCAGTTTGGCAYTGTGAACACAAGAAGCTCCATGTTCTTTGTTTTTGTGGTCAGTCATACTCGCAAARTACACAAGATCATAGTGCATTGTCGCGTGATACCGCAAAAGCCAAATTCGGGACATAGTAAACTCGGGTGACGTATTGCTTAAAATATGGCGCATTCGTTTTCATTAGCTCAGACTGAGTTGAAGGTGCAGACTTTTGTCCAACGATAAATTTTGTTTGKCTTTATTAAAGCCAAATGTACATATGTCATTTGAAGAAAAATTAGCTGAAAAGTTATCGAGTATATTGCTGTACTTTTTTTTTCAAAAATGATTTAAAGTTCGCATTATATGAAATTCGGCTTAATATTATTATTTACAAGAAATTAATATTTATATTTAAAAGTTTTGCCAAGAACAAACTTTCATCTTCAAAGTTAGCGAATCATCACAAATCTTATTTCACAGTCACTTGCAAAACAAGACAAACATCCCCACATACACATGCACGATGTCGTATCGGCGTATTTCCTGTGGCCACTCGTTACCATTTCCGAAACTACACTCAACTCTATTGCTCCACCKCTTCACAACCTAACCCCCGTCCACTTTTGACTTGTGCACACAGCCAGCTAATATTCCCCCTGCCTCACTTAGCAATCGTGCTKAACTTTTTCGCTCTCATGAAGTGTCTCTAAAGAAAATATTAAGAATCCCTTTATTGCCGCCGCTTCGAAATAAATTATAAGCATCGAGTAAGCGAGAAAGTGAAGTGCACGAGTGTCCGATATGACCACTGAATGATGCGAAGCCAAACGCGAGGGAAACAAAACACAAAAAGACAGCACCAACAAAAAGGAAAAATGYCGAAAATTAGTAAATATTCACAGAGTGTGCGCCGCACATCAAMAGCATCATTATCATTACTTTTTATTACATTAGCATAACTGCGGCAACAACAAAGAATAACARCGCGAAGAAATTCAAGAACCACTCTTGCCGAATATAAGAAATGAGCGTCACTTAAACGCAGCACTGACCACGAAATGTGGGCCGAGGACGAAGCAGGGAATAATAAGCAATGCAAATAAAAGAGGAAAAAATTTAACTTCGGCTGCACTGAAACTGTAATACCCTTTACAGGTGCATTTCTTATAACTACTGTATGACTAACTGAGTTGGAAATGCAACCGATCAATTTGTATCCAACGGAAAACGTTTTGTGATTTCCTACTAGTGACTTTGGTTGATATAAACCACTTTTAAGTCGAATTAAGTTTACTTAAACAGGAAAGAAGTCTATTGGAAGATATTTATTTTGATCGGTCAGTTTGTATGACAATCAGGATCTGAACAACTTGTTCTGAGATTTTAGCGCTGCCCTGKACTACAATCTGTGRAAATATTTTTTGAAATGAAAAGGGYTTTCATTATTGATTGAAGAGCTTTTGCACAATTTTAAGTCGAGGAACTGAAGAGCTAGTTCTGAGCCAAGCGGACAYGCTTAAGCTGGTACACCTCAGTAGTTCGAACAATGTAAYATTRATWTACAATGGATATCGAACAAAGAATTTGTCTCAAATTTTGTATTTCTAACCAAATTTCGTATGCGGAATCGGTGCGAATGTTGGAAAGGGCTTATGGTGATTCATATTTATCACAAACACAAGCCCACGAGTGGTCAAAGCCTKCGAAGATGAAAAAATTAWAAAAGTGATGGATTTGGTGCTTGAAAATCRGCAGCCTAGTGTAAGAAAGATGGCACGAGAGCTCGCAATCTCTCGGGAGTCCGTGCGATTGATTTTGGTGGATATTTTGGGTAATAATTGATAAACCTGATTTCTTTTTGAAAAACTGTACGATTGTGACCGAATTTAAAGCAACAACGCAATAAATACCATCAATCAACCACCGTATTTACCAGATTTGGTGCCATGTGATTCTTTCTTGCTCCCCAGACTGAAACAAGGTTTCTGAAAAGTGTTTCGAGGACTGGAAAATCGTTGGCATACGTGTGTTACAGCTGGTGGGGATTTCTTTAAAGGCGATCAAATAAATATTGAGGAATAATTAGATATTTTACTTTTCCTTTACAATTACCGGGTACACAATGTATAGGCTTATACTTTGTGGGTCTTACAAACTTTTTGGCAAACTTAATATTCCCGATTAAGGGTATAATAAGGGCTTAATATAGGTTAGAAAAAGCTGTGTGGG